>NC_044930.1:93714-144331 GCF_003576645.1 Ipomoea triloba
TTTTTTAAATAATTTTAAATAAAATAATTATTAAAAAAAAAAAAAAAAAAAAAAAAAAAAAAAAAAAAAAAAACTTCTTCCCCTTCCTTTTACTTTAAGCTAGCGAAAGACTTTAGTTATCACTTTAGCTTCATTCTTTTAATTAATTAATAGGAGACAAATCAAATATAATGATGCCCAACTCAAGAAACTAATACATTTGGAAGGTGATAAGGATGATGAAGAAGAGGGATTAATGGTGCCTTCCAATAGACCTTTTAGAGTCGTTAATGGCGTCTACTAACAAGCTACGGCTTTTGGTGTAGTCGGTGCCTAGTGCCTACCAACAGAATTGTTTGAGTTGGAGTCGAAATTGGTTTCATTAGCTACGTACTGAGGGGGTGAGAATTCATTTGGGATTTGGGAATTTGGGGTTTTGTACAGATTAGTATTTTATATTTATTATTTTAGTTATTTTGTTTTGGTTTTAAAATATATTTGTTTCTTGGCATACACGTAGGTAAATTTAGGTTTAAAAAAAAATAAAAAAAATCCATGTGGTTGCTTATGTCATTGACGGGAAAATTACAGGCATATTAATTGAATTGCACTAATTTAACAAGTTGAAGGGTTTAATTTGACCCTTTAATTAATTACTTATATTTGGTGACAACTAATAAAGTCTATAGTTGAAGTGTGTGCTGTGAACCAAATAACATATACAGTTATACACACAAGACTAGATCATCACTCACAATTGCATGTGCCTAAACACTTGCAATTCATTTGTTTTGGAAAAATAACTCCATCGCTATATAAAACCATGTCGTCAAAAGAAAATATAGCAGCAATGGAATGAAATCAATGAATGATCAAACAGCTTTGAATCATAAAACTTCATAACTTCTTAAGAATAATACAATTCCAACCAGTCATTCAGAATTTAGACCTCAAAACAATATATACTATGCATTTTTCAAAATAATCCAGGAGAATAGGCCAATAAGCATAGTTTTGTGGGCATACACTTGAAAAGATTTGATACCATTTCATTTCACTGATATCAATCTTAAAATAGAGATGTGCCCTTTCCTTTCTTGTCACCGCCAATCTCGAAATGCTTGCACCTCTGCACAAACAATTGCACTCATCAAAATAGACAAGACAAACACGCAAGACATGAAAATTTTAAAAAGTACATAAATTTTAGCAACCAACCTTGATCGCATGTTGTGAGACATGTTTGCAGCCTTGGCACTGCAATCTCAGCACAATCTTCTTGGTTGTTTTTGCCTGGTTTAGAGAAGGCAGATAAATCGTCATTAGCAAACTGTATTGCCACAAAGACAATGCTATATATTCCCCTTACATTATACTAAACCAATTTTCAATATTTGCCTGTTTCTAGAGAAAATAGATTAGAAATGTTTCAGTTCATACTTTCTTGTGGAATACAGGTTTGGTCTGTCCTCCATAACCTGACTGTTTGCGATCATAACGGCGCTTCCCCTGAGCAGCAAGGCTATCTTTCCCCTTCTTGTATTGGGTGACCTTGTGCAAGGTGTGCTTTCTGCACTCCTTGGATTTGCAATATGTCTTTTTTGTTTTGGGAACATTCACCTGTAAGATTCAGGCAACTGGTCAGTCTTTTGTAAGGTAGACAACTAATAACTAAGCGCAAAAAAAGAAACAGAGACAAAGAGGCTTGACAGGGACAGAATGTAAATAAATAGGCCAGATATTAGTATGAAAAAATGCTACTGTGACTGGAGAATTTGTAGTCCCTGGGACAATTTAAGTCTTCAAGATAACAATAGCAGCAATTGTAGAGTTATATAGACAACAAAAGGATGAGACATGAGGAGATATAAACAGCCATTAGCAGAAAAAACTAAGACTATGCTGTCAAACGGTATAAATCCATAATATTCAACAAATTCAACCCAACTTAGGCGAATCAAACTAGCTCCCACAAGAAAACAATAGTTTGCTTTTATCCATGAAACCATAGCACTTGTTGAGGTACAAAAAAAGCACTATAAATTCAAAATTCAAAATTCTACAAGAAGCTCAGGAAATTCACAAAATCTAAACACAAATGGAAAAACTCGTCTGAGTATCCAGTATATATCAACGCACCTCATTTACTTCATAAATTTATCAAAAGAGGTATGCTAAAATTATCAGTTCTCCTTGTACGCAGGAAAGTTACAAGACTAATTAAGGACAATAGTGCCCGCGTTTTTTCCTGTAATTAATATTAAAAACATAAACGAAATCCAAATGGAATGTTCCACTGAGGAAAAAAAAAAAACCCGAACAACCAGTTCAAACAAACGTGTAACGCAATAAGGAAGAGAGACAGTGGGGGAACCATTTTTGCCGACTTGAAGGTGAGAAAATCACTTGTATCAAAGTTGAGCTGCGCAACCTGAAAACTCCCCCAGTGAAGCTTTTGCAACTTGCAAGCATAAAACAGTAGGGTTTCGGCCTTGTAGTTCAAGATGAAGAATTGGGCCTGATGTTCTTTAGTACTCCGGCAGTTGTAGTAAAATGTTAAAAGAGTAAATTGTTATTTTGATCTACTTATTATTGGAGACTATTAATTACTATTCGCGACTTTCAAAAATGTTAATTGTATATCTAGAATATTCGCGAAATCTTAATTTCATTTCGAACTAGGGTTTTGGTGCATGAGCCTCACACGTGTGTGTCACCGTCGTACATGGTTTTGTCTTTGTGAGCATACATATAATATAAACATAAACGTGCAATCCAACTTTCAGCTTAGGCTTTTAGTTGGATAGAGCACATGATTCAATTTGGTATCACAGCCATGCAAAAGGTCATGGGTTCCGAGCCCATCAAAGTCAATCGGCAGGGGTCACACGTGAGGGGGCGTGTGAGCATACATATAATATAAACATAAAGGTGCAGTCCAACTAACAGCTTAGGCTTTTAGTTGGATGGAGCACATGCTTGGCTCCGGCCCCTTGCGCGTTTTGCTTCCGTGTTCTTTTTTAATGTATTTGGGTCATTCTAAGCACAAAACACTCTTTTTAGTCCGAAAACCCAAATAAACACTATAAAATAAGTGCAACAAGGGATAAGAATATGGTGAAAATATAATACAAAATAAGAGTCATCATAGGGGTGCATGTTATTGAACAAAACTTAAGATAAACTATTCATGTTCGTGTTCATTTATATTCGTTTATTAAGATAAGCAAACACACATTAACAAATTTTATACCTCGTCTAATAAACGAGCAGGGTATGAACATTCGTATCCTTATTTGCTAAGAGTTCGTGAATGTGTTCGTTAGTGTTCATTTAATAACGTTCACGAACATGTTCGTTCAATACTATTCATGAACATGTTTTAAGTGCACCTTTTTTTTAGATACTAAATACTTTGATTTCGTGTTAATTTTTGAAAACTTTAATTATATTTTCATACCACTCATACCAAATTACCAATTAAGTTGTATTATTCAGTCATTATTATTGTTCGGTGTTTGTGGGGAAAAAAAACCCAAAATCACTACCATTGCCCATCACTCAAAACCTCTAAATCCAACATCTTCGTTGTTGTCATAACTTATCTATCACGGAGAAGAGTTGACTAAATGAGTAACGCTACAGGCATTTGCCATACTGGACGATTGTCGCTGGGTTAGGGTAGTTATTGCTAAAATCGAAAGTCATTATTAAACGTAAAGAGCGGAATAACATCAAGATTGAGCAAACGTTAATGAACATGTTCGCGAACGTGTTCGTCAACATTCATGAACGCTTAACAAACGAACACAAACATAATTTTCAAAAACCTCAACAAGCGAACATGAATACAAACGCTCTAAAAATCTTAACAAACAAACACTAATAACATCTATTTTCTTACAATCCTATGTTCGTGGTACTTGCCAATCTCCAAAATAGTATGCATGTACCCCACCATGCCACCTCATTGTACAATGAGCGGTTCATCCCCGTAGTCTGTCTGATCAAGCTTGACCAGTACGCCTTCTCTAGGGAGCAAATTGTCGGTCGTCCGAGTTGTGCACACTAATTAGTCGAACTAAGCTAGGGCCATCTGATTGTCGGGGATGGCCAAGGTAATCCGTGTAAGGAGCGGGGGTAGTGGACCCGGTAATGGTTCGCCTGTCTACTCTAGTCCGCTTAGCTCCTATAGGGTATGCTACTATTATATGACTTGAGATCCAGTGTCGAGGTTACCGACTAGTGCCTCCACGACCCAAGCAAATTATTCATCCCCAGCAGTTGTTTTCCAAAATTGTGTTATATACCACGCTGCCAAGTGTGTCTTTATCCATATTTCCTAAGCTTTGTGCTATGACCATGTACTTTATACCTTACCACATTTTAACCCCATACATTATCCCATTATTCACTTTACACCATATACCTTTAGACGTTGCGCTCAAACCCCATATATTTTACACTTTACCACACTTTGGACTTTAAATTTTATTTCTTGACCCAATTTAGATCAAAAAACAATGTTATTGGGCTCCAATTATTTCCATACCTCATTAACGCTCGAGTCTCCCCTCCCTAGCTCAATTGATATTAAGCTTAGGCCTCATTGCTCCATCACCACTAAATCTTAAAGTTGAAATATGATGTATGGGAGAAGAATAATATAATGTTGATGGGCCTTCGTATGACTTATTGGCCTATGGCATCCAAATTGATCTAATTACGTGAAAGTGATTGATCTAGTTGCATAAGATTGATTTTGGGCTTGAAAGAGTATAGATGGGATGCAGGAAAGCTTGAAGGGGTTTACTTGGACTATTTTAAGAGGGGTGATTACATGAGATATTTAAGAGGGGAACGATTAATGGTCATATTGAAGTAATTGCCTATACTTTGAGAGAATTACTTGATTAGCAAAGAGGGAGCACGAGAGAAGGGGCGTCAGGGCCGACTAGTCGGTGGCGAGGCCAATGGGGGTGAAAAAGGTGGTTGGGGGATGGAAGGTAGCACATCGAGACCTGCGTAATGGGGCACTTCAATAGTTATTATGTTTTTGTCCCCCCTCCCCTTCCGGACAAAAAACATTTACTTAGGAACACATACAAAATTCAACATTGCAAAACATGGTAGCGATAATTATGTTATTAACTTTTTTTTAATGACTTTCACTATAATATAAGCACATGTTATGTCAATATATAAACTGTAACATGATATTCTATTGCATAGCATGTCAAAATGACCTATGTGGAAATGATTATTCATTCAAATGTGCATGAGAGACTAACTACATTGCTAAATCCATGTTGTATATTTGAAAGGATTTAATCTCCTTTTTTTTTTTATATGTTAAAACAATTATATTTTTGATGAATCCACTCTTATCAATTTACAAAAACAATATATAGATGGGTGATAATCATTGAATAAACGTCCCATTTATATACATTATTTATATATGTTAACCCAACCAAAAGAAGATAAAAAATGTGTGCAAAATCAACTTATATTTTGTTGTAACATGCAACATTTTGAGGGAAAAATAATAAGCAAATGAAAAAAATAAAATAAAATGCGAACTATGGTTAGATTTACGTAGTTGATAAAACAATAGTGGTTATATGTGTATGTGTCTAAAATTACCATCCTACCCTATCCTCCGTCAGCCATCTTCATTTCCCTCATCACGTACTATTACTCCCTTTGCCTTCTTTCTCTCTCCGCCCACTGTCCATCCACCGCCCCCCTCTCTCTCTCTCAGTATCGAATGCAAATTTCGAATGCTGGCCGCGAAGCCTCCGTTGGATATTCCGACGCTGCCACCGCCGTCCTCCGCCACTTCCCATAGCCATCTCTGTATTCTAGGGTTTTTGGCATTCCACTTTCTCACGTGACCATCTTTTCAATCGGATTCTGAAGGAGGAGGAGAAGGGAATTTTAGGACGCGCTGTTTTGGGAATTACAACTCCGGTGTTGATTCTTTCCTTCTATTGCGATCGGAAGTTGAAGAAGGGAAAGCGGATAGAAGGGACTGCCACAGACACACATATACATATTAGGGTTTCTGGGAGAAGAAGAATAACGCCATGGCTCCAGGGCGTAAACGTGGAGCTAAAGGAGTGAAGACGATGAGTGACTTGAGTATCGGCGATCTCGTCCTCGCCAAGGTTAAGGGTTTCCCTGCCTGGCCTGCAAAGGTATGGTCTCTGCTGCCTTTTTTTTTTTTGTTTTTGTTTTTTTTTAAAGACATAAGTGGTTAATAATTTAAATGAAATATGCCAATGCTTATAGAGTTATAGGTGTTATTATTCTTGTTTGTTATCTTTCTTCATACTGGAACAACTTGGTACACCAACCTATTTCTCTGGTTTTTAGATGTGTTTGCATTGGGTAAAGTAGTTGAATGTCAGTATTTCTACTGTTCCAGTCGTGAAGAAGACATGATAAGTACATCTCAAGCTCTTAAACTAAATATTTTGTGTTAATCTCTTGAAAAATCAAAATGAGGATATTTCTATTGTGCCACATGGAAATAAAAATGGTTGAAAGTTAAGGCTAGATGTGAAATATTTTTTTTAAAAAAATTATTTGATTATAGTTAGACTAATGATATTGCCCTGTTTGAGAAAATCTATTAGTTCAAATTTTTGATTTAATCTATTATGATTGAAGTGAAAATAGTTCAGAAGCTAACCATCTAGAACATGGTGGCATGCTCAGTGCCCTGTATAAATTACACAGTATAGTAGGATATTATTCCCACTGGGGGAAGGTTGGATGGTTTGATATCACTACTATTCACCGACAATGGTACATATATTTTTACCATAAAGCATGTGTAGATATTTTGCCCTTTGCTCCCTTTTTCATAATGCACCTTAGTTACAATTTTCTAGGTTGTCATGCTGTTTTCTTAGGGTATTATTTCTGGGTGTATAATGTGTTAAGTATACCCGTATTCATGGGCTTGGTTGTCCACTCTCGTGTTCTTAAAAAATAAGTGGAGTTATGGTTAATGGTATTGCATTCATCAGTGTGTTTATTACCTTGCCGGTGGTTTTCTTATTGTACTCATGCCTTTTCATTTGTCCCTATCTTGATGTGTAATTCTGACTCAATGACAGACCTTTTCAGTGTTATTTTCTTACTTTTTTAAACTTTGGGTTTTTGTTTTGGTATTAAGGACCCTGGAAATGAAGATTTCTCAGTCTCTTGGTGCCCACAGTGCTTTGTTGCCTTGTACTCCTTTTGATGTTCATTCGAGATTATTAATGCATATTGTCTTTTTTATTTGAAATTTCCAGATTAGTAGACCTGAGGATTGGAAGAAACCTCCTGATCCTAAAAAGTATTTTGTGCAGTTCTTCGGTACAGGAGAAATGTGAGTGCATCTAATGCTCTAGTTTTTCATGACTGATGGTGTGCTGCAGGTGTTTTGGTTTGAGGTTGCAATTCATATTGGCTATTCTTGATATTAGTGTTTGTGTTCTTTTGTTTTGTTTGCTTTTTTTTTTTTTTTTTTTTTGGTTCCTTCTGATGGGGAAGATGAGAAGCAATATCTACTTTTGACAGACTTGGCATTTTTGGAATTCAGATTTTCTTTTTGAGGGTGTGCAATAGTGAATACTATAGATGTATATATTGTGCTACTGAGCTTGCATTTTTTTGTTTTATTTTGTTATGTTTTTGTTTTGGGGGTGAAATCCAATGGAAAAAGGAAGTTCATATTGTTTTCTCCAAAAAATACAAGGACAATAAATTCTTGTGTAGTATGCAAGGTGGTTTTGTTGTGGATCTATATTTTTCTTCTATTTGTAGAAATGCTGATTATTTGCCTGCTGGAGCGTGCTAACAGCCGTTAAATCTGTGTTTTGTACCCTTTAAAGTAGCTTTGTTCTAGTTTAGCATTTCAATGTGTAATTAGCTATTAGCTCTCTTAAAGTATTTTGCCTCCATTCATTAATTAGACTCTTTGAGGAGAATCTTATTTTTATATCACTTCTTGGAAATAGAAAATGTATTTATGTACAAAACATGATCTGTCACTTTTTCAGTTCAATGCAAATGTATGTTTTTCTTTTTGGATCCTAAGTTCAACTGAAGACTGAAGAGGAAGGCCAAGTAGGATGGTCTTCTGCTCTTGTAGGGTTGATATAACTAGTGTTTTACCCGTGCGATGCACGGAAAATTTTTTGTTATTAAGAATTTTTAAAAAAAATTTAAAAATATAAATATATTAAAATGTACAATATAATAACATAGTTGAATTGTCATATATTTGGTCAAGTATCTAATATCATAGCATACAAAATTAAAATTTTGTATGATTAATATAATTTCTAATCATGTACATATTTATATAAATTTATAGAGAAAAATTTACATAATTAAATTGAATTATTCCTAATCGTATTTCATATATATTACAATTCTAACAATATGAAATAATAACTAAGAAAATTATACTCAGAAATTTAAAAAATTGTAAATTTTAAATTTTGTATATGTGATTTTAATGCTCTTGTAGGGTTGATATAATGTCTATGACATGTGAAAATATATTTGAGGTTTCTTAGTGAATGATTATGTACACAAATGAAAAAAAGGAGACATCATAGTCATAATAAAACAATACTAGCCTACATAGCATCTGATTCTATGCTCGTTTGCCCTCTAGACTTTAGTTTGAAGAGTTCAGAAGATATTTATGCTCGTTTTGTTGGACATGTCTGTGCTGGGCTCTGATCATGTGTTTTTTATGCCTTTGAGTTTGGAGAGTAACAGTGGCTGGCTTTGCTATTTTTTTTAGACTTACCAACACATTGGATTTATAGTGCATCTGATAAGTCATAAGTGCTGTTTCAATATTTAAATGGGGTCCTTTAGTGCCTTTCCAGTTGTTCTGCCAATGACTAGTGAGCCGGCTATATTGGAGTTGCATAATTTCAATATTTCCATCTTTTTAGTAGAGAATGTGAATTTTAACTTGGTTTAGAAGTTTCTATGTGGATTTTCTTAATTGTAATGGTTATTTATGGAATTATATTTGTATACAAGAGTTAATCATGATACTTTTAATATGTTTCATGAATGTATAAGCAATGATATAGTAGTTAACTCAATTCTTTTGTCTGCTGTTGAAAATTAGATGTATAATTATAACCTATCATTTGTGGGGTTGAAAAAATGATGATCTTGTTGTGGTTTGTTCAGAGCTTTTGTTGCCCCAGCAGATATTCAGGCGTTTACAAGTGAAGCGAAGAACAAGTTGTCAGCTCGATGCCAGGTGAAAGGATATTTTGCGCAAGCAGTAAAGGATATTTGTGCTGAATTTGAAGAGTTGCAACAGAAAAATTCTTGTCCTTTGGGATATGACACAAATAATGAAGCTCCGGTCACTGATGCTGTAGATGGTTCAGTAAAGGTAGAACAAACAGATAGGACTGAATATGGTGAAACCGAGCAAGAAATGGATTCTGAAAGTCTGGGTGATGGGTCTGGTTTGGAGCGCTGCTCAAAGGTTAAAACTGAGAAAGATAATCAAAGTTGCAAGCCACTTGTTTTAGATTCTGCCAATGCCTCTCCAACTATTTTATCTAAAAAGGGAAGTAAAAATAGTACTAACTCAGTGAAGGAATTGACATCAGCATCTTCTCAAGGATGCCATTCTGTAGATGAGGAAAGCCCACAAAATAAAAGTATTCAAGATAAACTTACTTCTGGGGATCACTCTGTGCATCCTGGTACTGGACGTAAGCAACTAGCAAATGGACAGAAAGTAAAAATAACAAAGAGGAAATTGGAGGGTGGAGAAGAAGTGCAAAATGTTACTACCTTGGCTGGTGATGCTTCTGCAGAGCCTATTGTAGTTGGTTTGAAAAGTGATGTTGTGTCTGGTGAAAGTAAAAAGAAGCCATCCTTGGATTTGAAGTCCGGTTCAGAAGCTAATGGTAAAAAGAAAGCAAAAAAGTTGCGCAAAGATAGAAGACATCTTGAAATATCTGATTCTGAAAATGAAATTGAAGAGGATAACAAGCTTGAGAGTTCTAGCGGGAAACCCAAAGTTGAACCTGGATGTATACGGAAAACTTCACAGGGCACTGAAGGAGTGCAACCTTTCAAAAGGTCAAAATGTGCAGATGGGGCTGCTGATGTAAACAAGGTAGTCCAAGCTAGCAGGAATATAGATAGTCGGAGTTCTGGTGTTGATGTTAAATTGGGTATTTCAGAGGTTAAAGGATCAAAGCCAGTGGGGAAAGTGGAGAACCGCACAACACTGAAAGCACAGACAGATGTTGCTGGTTCAAATGTTTTGGGGGAGGAAGATGTTCCTCCCCCGTCGAAACGCAGTCGACGTGCTTTGGAGGCTATGCCCAGTTCCTCACCTATTCCTCAACAGCCAACAAAACGGAGAGCTGTTCGGCTTTGTGATGATGATGATAATGAGGAGCCCAAAACTCCTGTTCATGGGGGATCTATTAAAAAGGATACTAATCTGTCACACATCACAGATTCTTTGAAAAAATCTGATGCACCTAATGTCACCCCTATACCTGCTCAGCAGGGTGTGCGTGCCTCAGGAAGAGGTCAGAGTGGTTCTTCAAAGGAATTGAAATCATCTATCAAACCAAATGATGACACTTCTTTTCATAATTCTCAAAAGTTATTAGAGAAAAAGGCCAGAATTGTAACCACTCCGAACCTTTCCTGTAGTCCTGGGAAACCAGAACCTGAAAAAGTACCTTCAAGAGATATTAAACCAATTCTTGGTTCCCCTAAGAGGTCCCCTGTGGTTGTCACAGTTCCCAGGCCGATCTCGGAGCCCCAGAAACCAAGTAAACAATCTGATAAAGTATTAGATGATGTTCCACAGGGTAAAGTGGTAGCTAGCTCTATTCCAGCCCCTGTTGCTGCTTCCGATAATCTGAAGTCTTCTCTGGATCAACCTAATAGTGAAAGAGGCAAGACAGATTCTTCTGGAGAAAGGAAAAAAGCAACCCCTAAGTCAACTTCTCGGATAAATGATCATGCTTTTTCAGCAGGACATCCAATGGAAACCGTTTCGGTTCCTTCTGAAAGGTATCATGATGTTTGGTTCTCTAACATTTGATATTTATAGCACGTTCATTTTGCACTGATCTTCTGTCATTGCAATAATGACTAGGGCGGAAGCAGGTAGAGATGATCGACCGCTTTCTTTGACTGATTTGAAAGTGTTGGACCCTGATATGTCGATGAAGGAGCTTATAGCAGCTGCTCAGGCTAAAAGGAGGCAAGCTCAGTTACTGAATGCTCATGGGAGTTTACATCCTGTTTTTGCCACCTATGCTGATATTCAAGGAGGGAGTCCAAACCCTGGCCTTTCCTCTCATGCCCCTGTTCATGGCAAGACTATGCATTCTGATGCACAAGGACTCTGTCCTCGTGCATCTCCATCCTCAGATGTTCGTCAATTTACATCGATTGATCCACCTGAGTGTGAAGAACACGAAGAAAGGAGAGTGAGTTCAGAACACTGGACCACTGGTGGCTCACTTAGTGGTGGCACTGAGGCAGCTGTGGCCCGTGATGCCTTTGAGGGAATGATAGAAACTTTGTCTAGGACCAAAGAGAGCATAGGGCGTGCAACACGACTTGCAATTGACTGTGCAAAGTATGGGATTGCTAATGAGGTAGCTATCAGATCTCTCGCCCTTCCTCTGGCCTACTGGATATGAACTATGGGTTTCTTTAGTTCTGGCTATGGTTTTCTTGCTTCGACATGATCATATTTTCTTCTGCACAGGATAATGACATGCAACTGCATGGAGTGTTATTGTTTTTAAACAAAACTAGTAGGCTTTAGTATTGGAATGCGCGATCTGCCTTCCAAAAGAGAAGGACAGAAAAAGAATAGTGGTATAGCTGACTTAGAAATTCAAGCAGACTCACATAGCATTTTGACATCCTTTTTTTTTTTTTCCTAATTAGTTGTTATGTATGTTTATTTTTCTTCGTTTCTTACATGCGCTTATGGATGTTTTTGTTTTTCTTTTCGTGAGTGGGTTGGATTATTTCATTTGGTATGTAAAGAGTTTCTGTGCTTTGCTTGTTTTATTGGCTTGCAGAGAACTTTAATCAATCCACACGTTATATAGAGATTTAATGTAGAACTGAACTACATCCTCTCTTTTGTGCAGGTTGTGGAACTTCTCATCCACAAATTGGAAAATGAACCTAGCTATCATCGCAGAGTGGATTTGTTTTTCCTTGTGGATTCAATAACTCAATGTTCTCATAGTCATAAAGGTAATGATTACTCAAATCACATTACTAATTGTCAACCTTACATTTTATTTTAATTCTCTACCCCATCAGATGTCTTTGTTTGTCTGAGTTTTATTTTATTTTTTTTACAAGGGTATTTCCTTCTATAGTCTCTTGGTTGCTTAGGGATGAACTTGAGCTGTGTTTGATGCGTAGTGCCATGGTGTGTTTTTTTTTTTTTGTATAGAAGACAGGATAAAAATTTTTGACGGGTGAGAATGCTGTGCCTAAGGGGAAGAATAATAGATCTGCCTGCATACTGAGATAAGATAAGAGGAAATAAATTAAAATAAACAATTGGATTTCTGACGATGTCATGAACAGTGTTGTAGAAATTGCTAGGCACTCATTGGACGTTTGATGGGTGCCTAACGAAAAATAAAAATCTTGTTTGTTTGGACTTCTAGGCTTCTAGCATGTATTCCTTCCATAAAATACAAATGTTTAATACTTCAATAGCATATAGTACTCTAGAAACACATCCCATAACACATACAATACATCAAAGTAGTAAATACAGTAATACAACACACACACTGACACACATAGCGAAACAAACGAAAAAAAGTTGGCTGACTAGGGAGGCTAGTTGGCCAAGAGCATAATATAGTGACTTTCCCATTCTTCCCTTTGGCCTAGGGGCGCCTAGCTGCATAGGCTGATTTTTACAACACTGTTCATGAAAATCCTGAGTTCTAGTGCAACAGTTTTGAGTGGGACTGATTAGGAACTAGGAAGAGCCCATAGTTATTGATTCCAGATCTAGACAGGATGGATGAGACTGCAGCTCTCATCTAGGCTAATGGAGCTCACTATTCTTATTATTAGTTTATTTTGGTGATGCATTTAGCTACTGGTCCCACTTGATGAAAAACAATTATAATATCTGCCTTTGATATTGATATTACATTTAATTAACAGATGTAATTTTTGATAGATATTGTACAGAACTTTTATCTTGATTTGCTTTTTGTTATGTGTCTTTAGGCATTGCAAGTGCATCATATATTCCTGCTGTTCAAGAAGCATTATCACGACTTTTGGGGGCTGCTGCTCCGCAGGGAGCTGGGGCTCGAGAAAACCGTCGACAATGTCTTAAGGTACCTCTATATGCACATGTGAACTTTTTCAAGATATTCTGAGTTTCCCCTGCTGTTTCTTGAGTAATGTAATCCTCTAAGTGCTGGCTCAACATTCTCTATCCAGGTCTTGCGATTGTGGCTTGAGAGGAAAATCTTACCAGAATCTCTTCTTCGTCGCCATATTGACGAAATTGGTACTGCAAATGATGATGCTACTGCTGGTGGGCACTCCTTTAGAAGGCCTTCTCGAGCTGAGCGTGCTTTAGATGATCCAATTAGAGAAATGGAAGGCATGCTTGTTGATGAGTATGGCAGGTATGTATAACTTTTAGTTCACAAACTAAAGTGCTGACTATGTCCTATACTGTATCGTTTTATATTTCATGTTTCATAGACTGAAGTTTTACCTTGCAATTTTGCATTCTGTGCCAAATTCAATGGATTTGTTTTGCCTTTCTTCCACATGCTTTTTGGTCGTTGATATATTCACTCTAATGGTATACTGTGTTTTCTATTTGTTTATTTATTTTCAGTAACGCAACATTTCAGTTACCTGGCTTTCTATCTTCTAATGTGTTTGAGGAGGAGGAGGAAGAGGAAGAAATTCTAAACAATCCTCACCAAGAAGATACTGAGGTATCACCAGTGGATGGTACTCTTGCCACAGGAGACAATACTGAACAATCTACAGTCACTCCAAAAGATAGGCGCAGCCGCATATTGGAGGATGTCGATGGTGAGCTTGAAATGGAAGATGTGTCTGGACACCAGAAAGATGAAAGTCCATTGTTTACCGATGTTCCTCACCCAAGTGCTTCAAACCAGTCTGGTTCTGTTAGAGTGCCGGAAGCTGCTTCAAACAGTCCCTTTGAATTGCCTCCACCTGAGGGGTGGTCTCCACCTTTGCCACTTGGTTCACCTCCAGAGACCCCACCTTTGCCTGCTTCACCTCCTCCACCTACACCCCCACCACCACCTCCGTCGTCTCCTTTGCCACCTCCACCTCCAACACCACCTCCTCCTTCACTACCCCCACCACCCCCCACACAGTCACACCCCTTTTCGTCAATGCCTGCTGGACCACCTCCCCTTTTATTTACTCAACCTTCTCTGCCACCTCAACCCTCAATGCCATTGCAACATTTGGCAGTTGCATCATCAATACCATCTTCTTCACCGATGGTTGGATATCAGCAACCTTTGGTTCCACATGAAGTTGGTAGCATGCCAAATGTAAGACTTCTTCCTGTGGGATATTTATTTATTTTATCTTATTCTATTTATTTAAAGATTTCTTATGATTTTCATGGTATTCTTTTTCAGGGACATCGATTACCCCAGATGTCTGTAAATGCTCCTCATGGGCCTCAACCACAACCTCGCTTTGTTCCTGTAGGTGTCTGTAACTCGCGTGAACCTTCAGGATATAATTCCAGACCTTTAGATTATAACCATAATGATGCATATTTAAACCTTCAGCCTCCACAATCCAGCCAACAATTTCAACCCACTAATGCACCCTTTTCCCAAATGCCTATGCATCCTAATCCCCCACCTCAAATCCCATCCAATAATTTTTCATATCCAAGGCCAGCAGTGCAGCAACAATCTCAGCATCCATATCCACCAGGACCACCACCGTATGCATTGCCAAATCGTCCTGATGGGCAAAGGCGATATGTGGGTGATGAACAATGGAGGGTGCAGTCAAATGAATTTAGTGCTGATCAACAACGTGGCATGTGGATGGGAGGAGGAAGATCATCTGTTGGCCCAACCTTTCCCCCTGAAGGTTCATGCTCCTTCATCTGGTTCTGACATGATATTTACATTACAGTTGATGACTGTTTTGAGGCATTATTGAACACTGTTTATGTAATGTAGTTACTATTATCCATAGCATCATCTACCATTTATACAAATCATTCATGGGGCAAGACATCTTCAAAAACAAAATAAATGGAATAAAAATGACTAGAGGCTAAAAAAAATCTTTTTAGAAGGGTCCACAATATTGCTGCATATCTTTTTGGAAAGTCTCCCAAATGGTTACTGAAGGTCTGCTCAAATTTTGTATGCCTTTTATTCTCCTATTCCATTTTCCTTAGAATTCTTGCCTTTCCCCAACCTCAATTTGTAAGACAGGTGTTTCCTCTAAAAGCTCTTTCCTGTATTTTCACTAAAATTTGTATGGTCACATTTTACATTCTACACATGCGAAATTGCCAATGTAGTATTATATGATGCATCTGATCATGAATAATTATGTTAAAAGTTCTAGTTAAATATTGATTAGGTTTTGTATAAGAAGCTATAGTTGGTTGTTATGCACTCCTGGGTGGAGGTTTGTTTTGATTTCTAGTGGTGTTGGTGGTGGCAGGTTATTTGAGACCTCATGATAGGCCACCTATGAACAATATTGGGTTTCAGCCACCTGCACCAAATGCTCTTCCAACTGGTGGTCCAATTTCAGGTGATATTTCTTTTGGGTATGCTACTTCTATATCATAGAAGTATATGAGCTCGTGCCCAATGACCCCTCTGCTTTGCGGAAATTGTAACTTTGTTATGGATTTTTTCAGGTCATGGGATGCCTTGTAGGCCAGATGTGACTGCTCTCAATTGGAGACCAGCTTAAGAAATCTTGAATTCTTATGGATTTTGGACTTTTGGTAAGTCTTTGCCTTTTATGACTTTAATGTCTGACTTTGAAATCGAAGTACCACATGGTATTTTTTTTGTGCATGTATTTTCCATTTTCTCTATTATTTTAAGAAATGGAAGAAATGGGTGCATCTATTATTTTTTAATTGTATGTCGCATCATGCTAATTGCGGGGATAAGGTGTACCTTTCCTCTGTGTTCAGGCTCTGATGGGGAACTCAAATAGGAGAAAGGGTTGACCTCTAAACGAAAATCAGATGGCAAACTGTTCTGAAGTTGAGGGTGACTTACCAAGATTTTGTTTATTGTAACTTTTCCTGAGAAATGTGAGATGCACCTCGCAGATTTTACTTTAAAAAGTGTAAGCCTGATGTAGGCCATGAAGAGATGAAACAGAGTCACACTAGAATTCAGCAGTTATATTCCCAAGTGCTGTAGTATTAGTTTTATTTTGCAGTTGCATTTGGGATGAACGTGTTCTTATTGTTTTTTACTTGTAGCAGTAGGATTGATTACTTTGCATACCCTAGGTATTACATTCCGAATTGTTTCACAGTAGTAGTGCTGTGTCTGAATACAACTATATTTACTCAATATATAGCCTTGTAAGTACATAGTTAATTCATCCATTTTAGAATCAATTATATTATAACTTTTCAGTTAGAACTACATCTACTTTTTCCTTAAGCAGAGGATCTTCTTTTTATGTCATGGGATATTTCAATAGCCAGGTGAGGATAACTAATAGAACAGTTGGGTGGGAGTGAGTTGGCTGTAGGGATGAGTGAGGTTGTACACCAGTTGGGATCAATTTGAGAGTTTGTTGATGCTGGGCCGCAACCAAATTATGAACTCGGTGGGATAAGGGGGTGATTGCAACTCACAATCTCCTCCAACCAAACTACCCTAAACAATGAATTTCTTATATATGTGTGTGCACTTGTAAGCGTAAATGACAGATTGAGTTTACAATCAAATACATCCCCATGAGATTGCCATTTGTCATCACCTTTTGTTGTATCATGTATGCACTTTTTTCTTAGTATTCTAGCTGGGAGAGTGATATGGAGAACATGATATAGAACTATATTTTGTTTGTAAATGTTATCCTTATCTTAATGCTTTGTATAAGAAGCATCAGAAGCTAAGGGGTGGTTGTTTGTTTAGCCAAAAGAGTAGAACCATTTTGGTTTATATTATCATAGTAGAAACTGATGATATGCAGGTTTTTTTTTGTTTTTTTGGAAATATGCCATAACTTACCTGTCCACTTTTTAGTCTCCATACCTCTTATCCCACTTGCTCTCCTCCTGGTTGCAAAGTGTTTTCTTTGTCTTTTCTCCTGGAAATTGTAGGAAGTTGAGATTGAGATGTGAATTGGGAACCACAGTAGACCAATAAACACTTGCTGGCTAGTTAGTTTGTAAAATGTACTTGGAGAAGTGTATAATGTGTACAAAAAGCATCTCTAAATTATCGTAAGTTTCTTTCAATGAATTTCAATAATGTGTTATTTTGTAAAGAAAGTATTGTGTTATATGTACTAAGTGCTACAGCAGGAGCAAGTTGTATAGCTTTAAATTAGAGGTTGTATACAGAAATTTAAATCTTAAACTGTCAGATTGATTTTAGAGAAAAGATTATTGGGAGCTGTTATTTCAATTAGATGCTATACAACATGCGTGGTTGACAGAGCTTATTTAATTACATAATTAAAATAAAGATTCTTAGTTTTTAACTTCTGTAAGCCATCCATAATTCACTTGGTGCAATATTCATATCATAATTAACCATCATAAACGTAGCTACCTTTTGGAATTAGTATTTCAAAATTCCATGTTTCTATACTAATAACTATTTGCCATTCTTCCAGGACTACAGGCATTGAAGAATGTTCTAACCTCAACTGCAACTGATTTACTGGTTGGTGATTGTCAAATAAGATGTATGCCCCTGGTAGATTATTCTGCTTCAAAATTTTGAGGTAATTATGTAATTACAGATCCCTGAGCTGTAACAGTTCCCCACTACTTTTTTTTTTCTTTGATCAAATAGTCATAGTTTACATGCAAACACTTTTGCGGTTCATATGCTAGCAATCATAGGCATTTAGAACTGTAGAAGGATTCTTAGTTTAAGTGTACAGATGAATTTTGATGGTGTATTTATCATTGAATTAATTCCAGTTTTGTTCTTATTATTGTTCGAATAGTGTGTGTATTGTTGTCTGTCTGTCTTTATGATTCAAAACTGTTCCTCTACAGCTGATACTCTGATTTGTTGTTTTGAATGTTTCTAGATGAGTGTGAAATGCTTCTCATATAGTTTGTTTGGTTTTATTCTTGATATGTTTGTAATAAAGTATGTGGAAGAATGAAATATTGTTAAAATGCATGTTTTCTGAAAATTTCTGTTGTAATATTGAACCCATTACTTATCGAAATAAATAAATAATCAATCTGGTATTCTTAGTGACTGATTGAATGCTGTGGTGGTAGAGGTTTATTAATCTCTTAGTAATACTATCTCCATAAATGAAAATTGTGGCACAGATGTGAAAGCTTGGTTTACTAGTTTTTGTATTTGAAATATAATACTCAGCCCCCAGATCCCATCCTTGTTATATGTTGCAGTGCAAGCATAGTTTCTGTTTCCGGATGCCCCTATTTGGAGGGGGGGTCACAGAACACATTATTATGATGGATTTTTTAGAAGCTCATTTTTAGAACTAATATACACATGGAGTTCTCCTTCTCTGGCAGTCCTTGTTACAAACTCTCTGTTATTTATTTATTTTTAATTGTAAATCACAGCTATTGCAATCTTGTAGGCAGGAAGATGTTTCTTTGACATGCCATGAAATATTATGATATCTTGTACAAGTGGTCAAGTGGTATTGGGAATTAAAGCATTGATTTGAGTTTGAGTATATCATAATGTCAATGTGCAAATTTATGTTTACAAAAATTGTGCATAATTAACAGCTACTGTGTTTGTGTAATGAAAAAAGTGCGTTCAAGCCAAATTGTGCTCTTCCCATCAATCTGTACTACAATGTAATTGCTGCGAGTCCGAGGAGCACATATGAACCAAACAAGTGTCTTGATTTACATAATTTACAAATGCAAAAGTTGTACGAGCTGTCTATGGTACTATAATGTATGGTACTATAATGTTGTTTTTACGTAATTTATATTTATATTGGGGTCCAATAGATTGAATGTTTGACACAACAATGGAAATGGCCTGTTTTAAGAAGCATGAATAAAGAATGTGTTTGTCTATATGGGATATGTTAACATTCTTCCTCTACCAGAGCTAAAAATGTATATATATTTTTTAAATTTTTTATTCCCAAAGAAAAATGGAGTAGTACCCCCATCTACATGAAGTAAGAACTAATCCAGTGCAGCCTTGTTGCTTCGACCGGTTATTGGTTTAGGTAGGCCATCAAAGATTGGTTTTGTAATTGGCCACAAGGATGTAAACGTGCTAGTATCTGAATCTTGCAAATTTGATGTGCTGGATGACCTCCTAACTCTGGTGAGATTGTTGGCACAAACCGACTCAATAGCAATAGGAGGCTCTGCAATGGCAATGGCTCGACTAGCCGCTGCTGCTGCTGCTGCGGCCTTGGGTCTCAAAGCCAGGCCTGTGCTGCTTCCAACAGCTGAGAATCCGCCACTGCTGCACTCGTCTTCCTTGAGCAACAACATTTCTGGGCTGCGCAAGAAGTCAGACTCAGACTTCTGACGTTTCCTCATGAATTTTTCACCCAGGGCCAGGGGGCTGCTGCTGTCTGAGGAGTCATTGTTATAATAATATTTTGATTCTTTGGGAGAGAATGCATCCTCCTCCTCCACATTTGTAAAAACTACGCTTCTGCATTTCCTGCGGGGGTTTAGAGGTGGGTTTGATGAGGATTTGCTAAACAGGAACATGTGCTCACTCTCTACAGCTACAGAATGAGGAGATTCTCCCTTCCCATTCCCATTGCCATTCCCATTCCCATGTGCTGCAGGACTTCTTTTCAAGGGTGACCCTTCTTCATCTCCCAATTTTATACCATATAAACTGCAAATTGCTGGAGAAAGTTTCAATCTGAGTGAATCAAACAAGTTCAAATTTCAGTTAGCCACTCAGCTCACCATAATTTTAAACAACTACCAAGTCCACGGATCAAATTCAAGAGATAACTAACATTTACTATATCGCACAATTTCAACCTTCCTTAATCTCTTATTATTCTCAAACCCAAATTCAAATGAGCAACATAATTCACAACTGGAGGAGCTACCAAAAGTTCAGGTGTAAGTTAGACACAGTAAATTATCATTGCACCAATGTTCTGCGGCACTTTTTGTATATAAATAAATAAAAATTCTAAAAGTAAAGCAAGAACAATACCCATGTGAATCAATACCATCTGCCATGGTGGGAGATGGTGGATGTTTTCCTGGTAAAGGAATCTGAAGTGTCTTTAAGGCGAACATTTGAAAATCAGAAACTAGCCCATTTATTCGCTTAATATCAGTCACCTGTCAAATATAACTAAAGAATGATTCGTCATTCAAAGAAAATTTTCATTTAAAAAAAAAATATATATTGAAACTGGAAGAGGAAATGTACTGGGAATAGACGACAATGATGCACAAGACATTAAAATGTTTTCTTCAAAACCCAAAAGACATAAAAACAAGAATACTTTTTTTTTTTTTTTTTTGGTCTTCAGGTCGCCAAGTTTAACATTTACTCTCTGCAGTGCCCGAGTTCTAGTTCTATATAAGAATCTATCTACCAAATCACTTGTCGGTTCTTAGCACCACATTCAATACCAAAAAAAATAGGTCTTTGATTAAATAATATATCCAATTTCCACAAATCTTTTTGGAGAAGGTAGAAACATCAAATACTATACCCACCAGGCCAATACTGGCAACATAAAAAAAAAAAAAAATGAGAATAAAAAAAACGTTGTTTTTCATCACCTCAACGCCATATCTGATAGCTACACCGGCAAGGGTATCCATCATAGATACAGGGTGCTCGATATAATTCATCCCTCCACCACCGTCACCCACGGCGGCGAGGGAGAAACTACCTGCCGGAAACCGCAAGACTGAGGAAGAAGAAGAAGATGCCACAGACACATCATCATCCTCCTCCTCCTGATAACAGCAATCTCCACCATTTACTCGGGCGCCTCTCCTCATTTCATCCCCTCCGATCCAAAAACAAAACTAAACCTTTTGTAATTTGACCATCCCCGCCTCACATTTGACCCGTGTTACCTGAAGCTGCACAAACTGATCCTAATATCCCGATAGAAATTTACTCCCAACTTCTAAAATTAACCAATAACTAAATGTATGATAAAAATTAATCATACCCGAATTAAATGGAGGATTTTTTATTTTTTTTTTAAAACAAAAAAAAAATGGAGGATTTAAAAACAAACAAACAAAAACTTGTAGTATCACTCAACCTTATCACAACTCTGTTCACTTCATTCCACGTAAGGACATAATTGCTTTTTATTACTCCGAGAAAATGTTAGTGTACTCTCATTTTTTATTTATCCGGACAAAATCTAGACATTTGTATTTATCCGCACAAAATCTAGACATTTGTATTGAGGTTCATATGAAAAAAATAAAAAATATAAGCACACCACATCAAAGTAAAATTGATGGAGTAAAAAACCTGTATTATGTATGTCCTACCTGCGTCCGTAGTATATTCATTGCTGTAGCTGTGGCTGTGGGCAGACTGAGAGAGTGAAAGGGTTAGGTAGGTGAAATTAAAGTCCTGAGAGAGAAGGAGAAGCCAATTGCAACTTTGCCAGGCAGTACAGTGCTGAGTGTTGAGTGGACAGTGTGCAAAGTCACAGGAGAGCCGAGATAGGGAGATCAGAGAGGTGAGCAGTGAGCAAGACAGACAGATATGGCTTATGCTGCCGTGACTTCCATGTTGAACACCCTGGATCAGTTCTTGAATTATAGTCCGGATCTATTCCTAAAAGAGATCAAGTCACTGCATAAAAGGATGTATTCCTTTCAGGAATTTCTGGAGTCGAGGGCCATTATCCAGAGGCGGCATGAAAAGCTCAAAATAGTCCACCAGGAAATGCAAATGCAAATGGAATCAATCATCAGAGATGCAGCATACAGAGCAGAAGATATCGTTGACTCCAAAGTAAGGGAATTTCATCAAGCAACAACTGGAGAAGAGCAGAATAAAGCTTGTGAAGATCTTTGCCGGATGCTAGAACTAGTGATAAAAGAGATGGAATCCACCAAAGATGATGATGATATTTCGAAGAAGATTTCCCAGGATCAAACCAATCACAACTCCTCCGTACCGGTTTCTTTGATCAGTAATGGACTATCCATTCCAGATCTGGATGCTACTAATATAGTGGGCTTCAATCAGGAATGGGAAAGAATCATGGATAGGCTAACTGGCCGGAAGTCTAATCTTGATGTCGTCGCCGTTGTTGGCATGGGTGGAGTTGGTAAAACCACCCTTGCTAGAAGAGCTTATAATGAACCTCGGCTCAAGGATCGTTTTGACTGCAGAGCATGGACTACAGCATCTCAACAGCATAATGTTAGAGGTATGCTGCTTGACCTTTTATCTACCTTCATCCCCCCATCCATGTCGCTTTACAGAAATAGCAATGAAGACTTAGCTTTTCAACTGTATAAGCGTTTGAAAGGTGTGAGATATCTGATTGTTATAGATGATGTATGGAGCACTGATGCCTGGGATGGTGTGTTTAGATCATTTCCCGATGATAAAAAGGGAAGTCGCATTATTTTAACTAGTAGATATACTGAGATAGGAGCTTATGTTAACCCTCATTGCCATCCCCACCTGTTGAATTTGTTTGACAAAGATGAAAGTTGGAAACTGCTTTGCAAGAAAGTTTTTGGAAAAGGAAGCTGTCCTCATGAACTGGTGAGTATAGGGAAGGACATTGCAGAAAAATGCCGAGGCTTACCACTAGCAATTGTTGTAGTCGCAGGGCACCTCTCTAAGATCAACAAGACAGTACAGGGATGGAAGAGCGTTGCCAGAAACATAGGCTCAATTTTGAGTGAAGACCCGAAGCAGTGCTTGGATATACTTGCTTTGAGTTACAAACACTTGCCTCAACATTTGAAACCTTGCTTTCTCTATTTGGGAGCCTTTGCAGAAGACTATGAGATTCCTTTGAGGCGGCTGATTAGATTGTGGATTGCGGAGGGGTTTCTCAAGGGCTCAAAAGAAAAGAGCTTGGAAGAGGTAGCAGAGGGCTGCTTGGAGGATCTTATTCAAAGGAGTTTGGTTATGGTTGGAAGGATAATCAATGGAAGAATCAAGACTTGCCGCATCCATGATGTCCTGCGTGATTTGTGTCTCAAAGAGTCTAGAAAAGACAACTTTCTTCATGTGCTTGCGGAACAGCACCTAGAAATTGCTCCTCAAGATATAGTTACTCAACGTCGTGTTAGTTCCCACTGTCAAAACATTTCCATAAAACCTTCTTCTGATCATGTTGTTTCACTTTCCCGTTCCTTTCTTGCCTTCAAGGTTTCAGGTGGTTCCTTCCTTCCCAGTATGAATTTCAAGTTGCTTAGAGTGCTAGACATCATGTCATTGCATCATATTAGTTTTCCAGATGAGATAGTACACCTCATCAACCTCAGGTACCTTGCACTAACCCCTTCTGATACTGAAATTCCAGCATCAATATCCAATCTTTGGAGCCTACAATGTTTGGTTCTTTGTTTCATTTCTGATGGGCCAACTTTACCTCCAGAAATTTGGAAGTTGCAACAGCTTAGGCATCTTCATGTTAATACTTGGGTTTCTTTTCCCCACCCTGCATCTAAGTCCTCACCTTTACCAAATTTGCAAACACTTTCTAAACTAAGCCTTTCCAGTTGCACCAAGGATGTTTTTTCTTCCACTTCAAATCTAAAAAAACTGGGCATTTCTGAAATAGTCGACAGTTTGAGTTCCCCGACACAGAGCCTCTGGCCTGAAACATTTCAAAGTTCTGCCTCCCAGAGTTTTTATGAGATCGAGAGCATCTGGCCTGAAACATTTCAAAGTTCAGCAACTGAGAATTGTTACCAAACTGAGAGTCTCTGGTCTGAGTGTTTCAACAATTTTGTTCACTTGCGTCAGCTTGAGAGACTGAAACTGGTCTGCTCAAGCCAATTATTCACTGGAGAGCCACCATTGGTACACCATCTAGATGCTTTTCCAACAACTCTCAAGAAGTTAAGTTTGAGCTTCAGCCGTCTTCCATGGGAATATTTTAAGCTTCTTGGTGAACTACCCAATCTTGAGGTGCTAAAACTCACCAGCTATGCCTTTACCGGACCAAAGTGGGAACTTGTTGATGGTCATGAATTCAGGCAACTCAGGTTCCTACTACTAGGGCTTACAGATTTAGTGCACTGGGAAACCAATAGTTATCTCTTTCCAAAACTGGAACACCTTGCTTTGAAGCAATGCTATGCGCTGAGTAGCATACCTGATGCCATTGGGGAAATTCTAACTCTGAAAAGGTTGGAGCTACATGAATGTTGCCCTGAGGCAGTAAGTTGTGCAATTGAAATTCGACAAGATCAGATGAATATAATAGGGAAGGATGATCTTGATGTTATCATTGTTGATAGAGAATATCAGATAGCATTACTGCAAAGTACAGAAAATTATGCCACTGCTGTGCAGAATTATGTAAAATGATTCTCTGTACGTGTGGTGCATAAGCATTTGCTTTGTTATCTTATGTTGTCATTTTGTATTGTGTAGGATGCGTAAGCATTTGTTTTTTATCTTATGTTGTCATTAACTCATTACAGTTTTCTCTGCATATTACGACTGTCTTCAACCACAGTCCACATATGCAGTAACTGATTAAATAAGCAGTAGTAGCCATTAATGTTCATAGATCATAGAAACCTGGTTTATCGCTTTATTGTATCCAATATTGTCTCACTTAGGAGTTAGGACTTAGGTGTAAGCCCATCTCATTCTAGAATCACTGTCCACTGACAAAAGAAAAAAGAAAGTAATATGATCCTAACCTATAAAGAACTGAACTATAGGAGGGTAAAATTAATTTAACTTACCCTTCAAATAAAGAGTTTAACTTGTAACTTTATAATTACCAAACAACATGACCAAATTAGTTGGAGTTGTTATCTTTATAATATTATTATATATTAGGCATTATATAACGTGGTTGTAGGCTTGTAGCTAATATACCTATTAGTGTCAAATAAAATAAATATAAATTTTTGTAATTTAATACACTTTATTGAATTAGATAAAAACAAATTTCTTGTGCGAGCATTGTGAAAACAACCTCACAAAATAAGGGAAGTCTTTCTATACAATAAATAAAAATATAACATCAGTTACTATAATTTACTTTTCTACAATTGTCAAGTTAAGATACAAGAACACTTAGGGTGAACAATCACCAGGTAAAAGCGGGTTCATAAATAACGTTATTATCCTAATTTTTAGGCATTATTATTCAATGATATGGAGTATATTATAGTTTTCAAAAAAAAGAAAAAAAAGGAGTATATTATACGATTATTAAATGAAACCGGGTAGCGAATCGAGCTACCGACTTACAAACGACCTAAATGGGCCATCCTACGGGTTTTACCATACAAATAACAAATTACGAATCTCCTCTGCTTCTAGGTTTTCCTCTTCAGCTCTCACCATCTGAGCAGGTATCCTCTCGCTCCATCTCTGCCTGAAAATATGCGTATATCTCTCTCTTTTCTGTTTGTGTGGATCTTCAATGCTTTTCCATTACTCTGCTATACGATTTCCATTGTCAGGTTTCATGAATTGATTATTCAGATTTTGATTTCTTCTTCCGATATAGATATGTCTTCTACGCGGATTAGTTCGAGTAAGAGAGAGAACATTTTGATTTTGTTTTTCTCCCGATGTAGACATTTCTTATATTCAGATTAGTTCGAGAAAGAGAAAGACACAGATCTTTAATTTCTTCAATTGCCTCCGAAAGACGTGGTTATCCAAAATCAGAGCTGAATAAGTTAATGGCTTGAGAAGTCCTATCTTTGGGCATAGGATGTTTCTAACTGTTAGATAATTGATTTATTTATTAGTTCTCTGTAGAATGTGTAGCTAATCTTAGAAATTTTTGTTTTGATTCAAGTGTTATATATACCTAAAAAGAGATGGAGAGCATGGGGAAATTGGAGCTTTAGCCTTTAGTTGCTTGGTTGAATTTTTGAAGACATGGTTGTGAATATTAGAGCTGAATAAGTCAGTCACTTTAAAGAAGTTGTGCTGCAGGTTATCCTTAGGCCAAAATCCAGCTGTTGTATGATCTCAAGTGTAAGAGATATTGTGTATGAAACTTTTTAAAGCTGTGTGTATGAAAAAATCTCCCATTTATGATATAGTATATTCAGAAGTTTGACTTGGGACTAACATGAATGGAGTGAATATAGTCTATTATATGAAAAAGAAAGGGGAAATTGCCTAATTTAGAAAGAAAAAGAAAAAAAATCTGCATTGGATGGTGAAATTTTGACTTGAAACAAGATAAAGAAAGGATAGTGGAGATTTGATATCATTAACCTTAAGAATAAAGTAGTAAAAATTTTGACTTAAAACAACAATATCTAGAAAAGAAAGGATATTGGTTTACCTATTGCAATTAGAAATGGGAGAACTCTGTAATTAAGCTAGAAAGAGCATCTAAGAAAAATTCATATTAGATTTTTTTGCTAAAAGCTGCTGGTTTTAACTGGCCAGTTTATTATTATTATTATTAGGGAAAAGGTACAAATAAGCCATTGAACTATTTGGGAATTAGCAATTAAGCCATCGAACTCGAATAAGCTCCAAATAAGCCACTGAACTCAGGAAAACAAAGCAATTAAGCCACTAAACCGGAAAAAAATAACAATTAACATTTTTAACAGGTCATTTGTCTATTCTGGTCGCCGGTTTAGTGGCTTAATTGCTTTGTTTTCCTGAGTTCAGTGGCTTATTTGGAGCTTATTTGAGTTCGATGGATTATTTGTACCTTTTCCCTTATTATTATTATTATTATTATATTGAGAGGGTTAATTATCGCGCATCTAAGTGATTGAGCAGGCACCACTTAGATAAATCATATTTGGGGTGGCTATTTTGTCATTTTGTGCATAATTGTTAGATCAAAGTAGTTGCCTTATATTCCTTTGCCTTTTGTTTTTAAATCATAATTTTAATGATTGCAATTATTTTTATGTGCTTTGAAGTTGCTCAAACAGCATTGTCATTTCTTCCTTTAATTACCAGATTTTGGTTTGGAGACTTTTGAATATTTATGGAGTTTGTTTTGCAGGTGAAAGTTCTGTACTCTGATATACTATTTGCTGCCAGAGACAATAGTCTGGTGAACCTCTTCTTAGAAAATAGGCCTATTTTCTTAAACAGTTCGATTATTGTGCCTGTAGCTTTTTGCTACAGTATTTTTTTCTCTTATGGGGACTCCGGAGACCTCTCGTGAACCTTGCCCTGACCGTATCCTTGATGATGTTGGTGGAGCTTTTGGTATGGGTGCTGTAGGAGGTGCAGCCTTCCACTTCTTGAAAGGAATATATAACTCTCCTAAAGGTGAGCGTCTGGTTGGTGCTACTCAAGCAGTGCGCATGAATGCTCCTCGTGTTGGTGGTAGTTTTGCTGTGTGGGGTGGACTGTTTTCCACCTTTGACTGTACAATGGTTTATATCCGGCAGAAAGAGGATCCATGGAACTCGATTATTGCTGGTGCAGCTACTGGTGGGTTTCTTTCAATGCGCCAGGGTTTAGGTCCTGCTTCTAGATCAGCTTTATTTGGTGGTGTATTACTTGCTTTGATTGAAGGAGCTGGAATAATGTTGAATAAAATGATGAGTGTACCACAGAATCTACCTCCGATGGAGGAACCGTTACCAAATATGGCTGGTGCACCTGGATATCCAATGGGTCAACTCCCTGGTCAGCAAATTGGTCAGTTGCCTGGTCAGCCTCCAGTAAGTATGGAGGGTATTGGTGCTGAATCCTCTGCATCATCTTCATCATGGTTTGGAGGTTTTTTTGGTGGTGGAAATAAGCAAGAGACTGATTCAGACAGTGGGAGCAAGACAAAGGTTTTGGAAAGTTTCGATGCTCCAAACGCTCCAACTTTCGAGTATAAATGACCTTAGGAAGTTGATATTCTCGTTAGGTAAGTTTATTTATTTTTATTTGTATGCATTGCCTTGTGAATCAATAGTTTGAATGAGTCCTTTTATGCTTTATGTTTCTCATTCTTCTTCTAGCACTAAATGAAGTGCCAACATATGCAATGTTCTTAGTTCTTAATTGTGTGCCATCATTTTATACTTGAGTCACTGCCTTTGTTGTTTTATTGTTTGTCATTGATTCACTTGATACACCAAAAAAGACCGGTCTGACCTCATCTCATTGATTTATTTTGCAGACTGCCACATGGTTAGTGGAGATATGCTGTTCATCTTGATCTGCTGAAGTTGCTAAGAGGTCTACGGAAATAATGCCATGACTTTGTTTTTTAGTACTAGGTGATGATGCAGAAGATTATATTCATTGTGTTGGATCATCTTAGACATGGGAGCTCATCATACCCGGTTTTACAATCACGGAGTTTGGTGCTTTACATAAAAGAGTAAAGACAGATATTTTCATTTTGTATCTGCACCAAATGCTCTTGATCTCTGTCACCAAATGCTCATTCTGCACTTCTGTGTTGTTGATTGTGCGTGTAAGCTTGTAGTGCGATTCCTCCCTCCCTTGAATGTTAGCCTTATCAATATGGGTAAAATTAGGCAATTTATATCATGGACAAAGGTTCACATAGTATTATGGATCATTGATTAAAATGAGGTATTGAATTCATACTCGTAACACAACACAAGACGCATAACTTAGCATTATAGACTCACTTGGATTGAAAAGATGAGGTATAGAATTTATACTCGTAAAGTATAGAATTCATAACACAAGATACAAAAAATTATAACACTAGACACATAAATGTTATATGTTTACTTATTTTTTAAATATGATTTAGGTACATAATTTGTATTCATAAGTACAAAATTTTACAACACAAGACACAAAAATTTATAAAATAAGACATAATTACTATTTTTTTATATAGAAAGGAGGAGTGAATCTAAACAAAGAGAAGGCTAGCTTCTATTTTTCATGATCCTCCTAGTAGGATTCGTTCTTGGTCTCTTCGAACCATCTCATGCACCATTAGAGGGATATCGTGCCACTGGTTCTAATCATTGACCATGATAAGTGCCAACTTTGCAAGGCCATCCGTAACCACATTTTGTTCTCTGTAGACATGTTTAATGCTCACTATCCACAGTTTATTGATCCATTGCCTACTGTGGATGACGTTTCGTAGAGGCCCCCTCGGTTGTTTTGGGCCTTCAATCCAATTGAGTACGTCTTGAGAGTCCATTTGTATTTTGATATTTCGAATGCCTTTGTTCCAAGCCCATTGCATGGTCATGACTGATACCGCAGTTGTGTTGAACTGATACTGCAATTGTATTGAAAGGGAACTGCAGTTGCACGGTACAGAGACCGTTTCATCCGTCAACACAACTGCAGTATCAGTTCAACATAACTGCAGTTCCAGACAGATGAAACAACCTATGTTCCACGCAATTGCAATTTCCTTTCAACACAACTGCAGTATCAATTCAACACAACTGCAGTTCCAGACGGATGAAACAACCTATGTTCCACGCAATTGCAGTTTCCTTTCAACACAACTGCAGTATCAGTTCAACACAACTGCGGTATCAGTCATGACCATGAAGAAGGCGGCCATTCGCCGGAGATGGCGACCGACAACGATTCGGTCGTCGCCGGTCGCCAGACTGTGTCGTCGGTGGCCGGAAAGTGTCGCCGGTCGCCGGAAAATCCAAATGACTGGTAATAACATGTCAATTACCTGTTCGTGGGCTTCATTGCCTTATTTTGACATGTTTGAGGGTCTAATTGCACGTTTTAAAAGTTCGTGTACCTAATTGACTTCTTAATGAAATGTTCGAGGGCCTATTTGGTCCTTTTCCCTTAAATAAATAAATAATATTTTTTGTCAAAAAAAATAATAATATTTTAATTCATAAACGAAACGAACAGTGCGCACAAGTGAACAACGTGGGGAGCTCAACGTTTGGTTCACCAACGTACGAACGTGACTACCACCCTCTGGCCGGCCTTTAATCTTCCCACAATAATTAATTGTAGAAGCTAATTAAGCGTGGTGTATATATATACCAATACCATGCAACATCGATTCTATCCATCTTCATAGTAATATAGTATAGCAGTTTTAATTTAATATAGATATAGATATATATATATATATATAATCCGAGAGAGGAGAGGAGAGCAGAGCAGAGCAGAATTGAAGTAAAATAAAGATCGAGGAGATCTGCAGACATGGTGATGAAGAGAGGTAGAAGGTGCGGCGGCGGCGTTGCAATATTAATATTATTATTGTCGTTGTTAGTTTGTGTTGTGGGTGCCGCGGGGTTCAACTACAGTGATGCCTTAGACAAGGCTTTGCTGTTCTTGGAGGCCCAAAGGTCCGGAAAATTGCCACCCGACCAACGCGTCAACTGGCGCTCCCATTCTGGACTCAAAGATGGTTTTAGTGAAGGAGTAAGTTAGTATTTAATTTTTCCCTTCAATTCAATTCAATTCTCTCCCGGCTTCTCTCTCTCTCTCTCTCTCAAATCTCAATCACATTATATTGAAATATATAGGTGAAGTTGGTGGGAGGATATTATGATGCAGGAGATCATGTAAAGTTTGGGCTGCCAATGGCCTTCGCTGCCACTATGCTTTCATGGGGAGCTGTGGACTTCAGAAAGGAGACTGTTCATCTCAACCAGATGTCCAATACTTTGGCTGCCATTAAGTGGGCAACTGATTACTTCATTAAAGCTCACACTCAACCTAATCTTCTCTGGGCACAGGTCTCACTTTCTTCCCCACCCCACCAGCAATATAATGTTACATTTCTTGAATATATATATATATATATATATATATATATAAATTCAATGGTTTGGCCACCTGCATCATTAGACCACGGAATATTAATATACAAACTACATACATACTATGCGTTTACTCAGGTCGATGGAGAACGTACGTGGCTAGCTAGCTTTGACTAATATATATACTATAATAATGGTAATGGAATTGTATGTAATGTAGGTGGGAGATGGGGAATCTGATCACTATTGTTGGGAGCGTGCAGAAGATATGACAACCCCTAGGACTGCATACAAGCTTGATCCCAAGAATCCAGGATCGGACCTCGCCGCCGAAACTGCAGCTGCCATGGCTGCTGCTTCTCTAGCATTCAAACCTTATGATTCTTCCTACTCTTATCTCCTCTTAGTCCATGCAAAACAGGTATATATAGTAGGTAACGTAGCTTTAGAGTTTAGTCACAACCAACACTATACTATTATATATACATTTCAATTTTCAACCAACCAAAATTAATTTAATTATATTGTATGATCTATCGATCATATATATGGATCGGAGCTACCAACATATATGCAATGCATGATGATGGCGTACGTATAGTAATTAATATATATATAAATATAATGCATGCAGTATGTATATATAGCTATCGGATCGGATACTGATTACGCCTGTATGTTGTGTTATGCAGCTTTTCTCGTTTGCTGATAGATTCAGGGGACTGTACGATGATGCAATCCCAAGTGCCCGTCAATTCTATACATCTTCTGGCTATTCGGTTAGTACACTTACTTCATACTTCAATTCATATCACGTAGCTAGCTGCATGTTAGTTCCCGGGGCGGGGCGGGGCGGGGCCTTTAATTTTCCATTAAAATAATTAAATTATTTTCTCAATCATCTATCGATCAGTAGTACAGTTTTAATTTGGATCTTATCTATCTGTAAATGAATGTATGTATGTAGGATGAACTGCTTTGGGCAGCGGCCTGGCTGTATCGTGCAACAAAGGAGGACTACTACCTTAAATATGTAGTTGAAAATGGTGGGTCATTGGGCGGAACTGGATGGGCAGTGAGGGAGTTTTCTTGGGACAACAAATATGCGGGCGTTCAAGTCCTTCTCTCCAAGATTTCATTGCAGCTGCAGCATAATAATGGCGAAGCCCAAACATATGCTGCTGCTGCTGCAACAGTAGTACTGAAGCAATATCAGGCGAAAGCAGACTACTTCACCTGTGCTTGTCTGCAGAAGAATGGTGACGCCTACAATGTAGCCCTCACTCCCGCTGGCCTCATCTACGTGCGTGAATGGAACAACATGCAATACGTTTCCTCTGCCGCATTTCTCCTCGCTGTCTACTCTCAATATCTATCTGAGGCCAAAGCTATTGTAAAATGCCCTGAAGCCCCTCAAATCTATCCTCAACAAATCCTCAACTTTGCTAAATCACAGGCCGACTACATTCTGGGTAACAATCCAAAAGCCATTAGTTACCTGGTGGGATATGGCCATAACTATCCTGCCCACGTTCACCATAGAGGCGCCTCCATCTCACCCATCACGGTTCTCCGCTCCAGCGTTGGATGCGTGGAGGGGTTCGACAAATGGTACCGCCGCCCTCAACCAAATCCAAATGTCATATACGGCGCTCTTGTCGGCGGTCCAACCAACCAGGATGACTTTACAGATGATCGCTCCAACTATGAACAAACTGAGCCAACATTGTCCGCCGCTGCACCACTTGTTGGGCTCTTCTCCAAATTGCACTCTCTCTCTGCACCATATGCACCCGCCGGCCCCCCGCCGGTGGCTTCTCATACCAAACACACACCCCAACCCCAAGATGTTGTTAAGTTAATGCACTCCATCGCTTCTACATGGACGGTGGGAAAGGAAAGCTATTACAAGCACAAGGTTGTGATCAAGAACGTCTCATTCAAGCCAATCACCCACTTGAAACTCAGGATTGAAAACCTTTCTGGGTCTATATGGGGGCTCAGACCGTGCCAGCAGCTCAACACCTACGACCTTCCCCAAACAGTACTCAAACCTGGTTCACAACTCAGTTTTTTTTATATCCAAGGTGGTGCTCAAGCCAAGATTTCCGTTCTAAGCTACCATATCTAATTTACTCACCATCATTTTGCTCTTGTTTCATTTCTTTAATCAACACAAACTTATTATTATTTGTTGTGGTTAATTTAATTAAAACAATCATATTTCTCTACCAATAATTATCAATAGAGTGCCAATATATAATTTTAATTTTTTTCTTATCTAGAGAAAATGTTTGACAAGCATTTTAATTTCAAGCAGTGCAAATGTGCAATTATAATTAATTACAAAAAACTCACCAGCCATCTCAACTTGAATTGCAAATTTGAGAGTGTAAGTTTCACGAGACAAAGATTGGAGTAAAATAAAAGCATATACACTACTGCACGCACTTTGAACATCTATGTCTATAGTTATCCTTACATTTTGGGAAAGTCGGGTTGTAATAATCGAATAAATATAGAAACTTTCAAGTGAATCGAGACTCCCTCGATGAGATTTATTATTATTTTTTTTTTAAATATCAAAATTAGATTCATATTAACCCGAATTTTTCTTAGTCCATGAAAGTAAAATTTTCACCTTTTAAAATTTTAGAAATGTTTGAACTTTTTATGCTACCAAACTCCTTCTAAGAATTAAAGGGTCATGATTCCTTGTAGTTCAGTAGCATCAAACCCTTCCTTTTATGCGAGAGGTGGTGGGTTCGAGCCTCAGTGCAAACAATACTGACTCTTGTATGAACAGATACTGCATTGTAATAGAGAGTTAGTAATATTCAAAAAAAAAAAAAAAAAAAAGGTCATGATTCTGGGTTAGCAGGCAGGGCACTACCTACCACTTCATACTCATTCATGAATAATGAATAATATATATTTTTCAGATTTGATTCATGATTCATGAATGGCGATTATTGGACTTATGGTTGGGCACTACCTACCTCTTCTTACTCACTAATGGCACACCAGATACGTACATTTTTTTAATTTGTCAATTCTAATAAGCTGAATTTTCATATTAATTTTTTTTTTTCTTTAAGTGTCCGCGAACGCGATTAAAATAGGCAGCTGGCCACTAGCTAAGCTAGCTGTGAAGCATCGATCTCTAAATTTTATCCACCTCCACATCTCTCATGCACGTGCCAATAACATGCTGCTTCACATAATAACATATGCTGTTATGCACCCATAATTAAGATTACTCAGATCGATCGTCTTGGGATTAATGCTTTAATTTTTTATTTTTTATTTTTTATTTTTTAAATTGCCTTCTTGCAGATATTGGGTGCATATCAAGCAACATATTCAACATGAATTTTGTGCTTTGGTTCTTTTAAATAAGGTAAACGATGACTAAACTTGCTAGTTATATATTAATTAAACATAAAATATCATTTGTACATTTTTATAAGTACTTTGATAACGATTATTGAATAAAATTTATGGGTCTTAATTAAATAGTTATTAAAAAATGAAGCATTATAAAGTATGGTTATATGAGTGGGGTGATGTTATCGTGGTAATTATAGTAGTTTGATTTTTGAATGTCCAACCACCGCGTACTAGTGCAGTGCTCCAAATTAATTACGTGTTGCACACTTGCACAATGGCTCGCGGCTGCCAATTCAACTACTCCACAGTTTGAGGTGGCATCTTTGTAACAAAATAAAAAATAAAATGAAATTTTATAATTATATAAATACATACTTGTGATTTGTCAAGATCGTGTGGTCTAGTGGCACCAAGTTGCACTTTCATATGAGATGTTATGCGTTCGAAGTTGTGCTTCAATAGGCTGAGAAACTAGGAAACGATATTGACTCTTTGTGTTTCACTATACCAATCCAAAACGTAAGGTCACAGGTTTAAATCACATCCTAATTCAAGGGTTGGTATATTATGAATATGGTTATATTGTAATCATTAAAAAAATACATATTTAGCGGATATATATGCAACTTTACCAACCCGAACTAATGTCAAAATTTTGACAAACTACTATTGACAATTTCAACACAGCTGACTGAAAATATACATGAAATTCTTAATACATTTCAAAACAAGATAAACACTGTACTATTACTAATAAACTATATATAGTTTTTTATTATTACGGTTCCTTGAATTGAGCTCATATAAGTCATCAACTACAAAATAAAATGTTTAGTAAATTTCAAGTTACATATTTTTTTTTCTGAATCAATTCTAATAAATATGCACTGTATTAAAATAAATAAATAAATAAAAGAGACTAAGCATCTGATTTGTTTGACATGCGTAGTTGAAAAGCTAGCTGAAAAACTAGTATGTGACTAATAAACTAATTAATTAAAATTAAAATATTTGACATAAATGAAGAATATGTATAACCTTCCTTCACACTTATTAATTTTTTTAGATTATAAAAAAGTTTTGCAATTATTCATGAAGTTGAATTTAGACATCAATATAGTCAAGTGGGGAAATTAACAGGAAGTAGAACATAGGAAAAGACCAAATTTCAAAGGTCATCGTCTGCAAACTTTTCCTAAATGAAAATGAAAATTATTAGAAGTTTCAAATGTATGTATCATTATTTTACATCCACTGATGTTTGGTAGTATATAGAAGTGATGGGGGAAAAAAGAAGAAGAAGAAGACATCAACAACCAACTGTTATATCACACTAAATTTTGCAAAATTATTAGTAAAGCTAGCAAGTAGCAATTAGCCTCAGCTTGCACTGTTCCCTTCAACAGTTTTTAAGTTATGATCCAGTTGGTGGAAGACACATGTAGTTTAATCATGATTACACGTTCAACTATCCCACAACACATAATGTGAGAGATAGGTGGATAGTGTTGTTTTATAATTTTATTTTAACTAAAAAATATTATACGTAAAATGGTCATATACAATATTTATTCAATTAAAATAAAGTGAAATGGATAACAACAACCAAGGAGAAGACCAAATTTCAAAGTCAGTTGCTTGGTCAATTTCTACAAAATTTCCCTAAATGTAAATGGAAAATGGTTTGAAGTTTCTTATGTATATGGTATGTTTCTTTATTCTCTATTTTTTTTTTAAAAGAAGGTAAAAACGGTTATATTATGTTTAATATGTATTTCAATTTTGTCGGATTAATCTTAAGTTCATAGTACCTCGCTCCTAGAGCTACTATGGATGTAAATCACGAGTCACACAATCAACTCACCGATCAAATCTTAATTTTCATGTGTGCATAGTGGTGGAGGATGTATTATGGAATGGCATGGTCTGTGTCTCTCTGTTCCCTACATAATAAATAAACATAATGAGATGAAAATGCGAATATATTTATTTATATTAAATTTAGTTTTGTGCAGAAATGAGATAAATGGAGTATTGAGAGGGAGGGTTGTTGGAAGTTTGAAGGGTGTATATAAGTTGACTAGCATGGGGTTGATGGGTAGTTATCTACTATTATTCTTTTCATATTCCATAATTGCTTCTTTTTTATATTTTCTTATTTCTTTTTTATTATTATTTAAAAACTCCATCAAAATATATTTCATTTTTAAAATTTTACAGAATATGGGTAAAATAAACTCATTCATGGTAACTTTTACAAAGTAATGTAGTTTAATTATTTTTTTTAAAAGAAACTCACAACCACTATCTGATAATGTGCACAAAGTAAACTACTAAACTCTACTTAATATAATAATAACACGTAAACTATACGAAAGAAGTAAATGACACTAAAACTATCATATGCAAGAGGTTGAACTGAGTCAGTAAAGGATGAAACTTTCATAGCAATTTCCATGGAAGCCTCCATGAATTGCATAGCAATTGCCAAGTCAAATGGGGACTGCCTCATCCTCTGCCATATTCAACTAAGAATATATATATATATATGTGTGTGTGTGTGTGCATGTGCTGATGTGCATGCATCATATATCCCTCTCACTAACTACCATTGGTTTCCGCCTCCATTTTGGATATCTACTTTGTCTCCTACCCCTCTAATTTTCCCTCCCACAAAATACTCCATCTACATTTTCATTCTATTTTCTTTAATGTTTACACTATTATTTACCTATTCATATCTATCTCATTAATTTAAATACATCATCTCTAATTCATACTAATTTATATTTATTGAATTTTCATGAACTGATTTGTTATATATTATACTACATGCTAATTTCATTACATAAAAACTTATGAAAAATGGTGCAAAATTTAATACTACAATAGTCTTGCACAGTTGCACCTAGAATATATAATTAATGAACTACTTCCGTACTCCGTAGTTAACTAAAATAAATTTAATAAATTACTCATTTATTTTGAAAGGCTTGATCAATATAATAATAACATATTTTAGTATAAACATAGATATGTAAATTTACCTTAGGTAGAGAAACACTATAACTTCTTTTTTTTTTTTAATGTATTTTTCATGTTCTTTGTTTTTTTTATTAAATGTGACAACCATTTTTTGAGGTCATCTTTGTGCCCATGCAAAAGTTCTCGTTACTCTATTTAATAAGGATTAACTATTTACCACATTGTATTTTACTATATTTTAGAAATAAAAATAAAGTACAATATCGTCAATTTTTTCATCTTTTATTATAAATTCCAAAAACATTTCTTTTTTCTATGTATTTTTAAATTAAGCTTAGACACGGATTAATATTGGGACGTCAAAATATATATTTACCAGTACATATATGTATATAGTATTTATGACCATATATATATTGTTATACCATGAGCCAGGACGCCAGGTCCATATTGCACTGTTGACCTTAATTCAAAAATTATGTATTTACAATTTATATACTACCTCCGTCCCAAAATGGTTGTCAGATTCGTTTAACGAGGCTTGACTGAAGTTATTTTTAATCCAATTTTTAATAATATTAATTTTAGCATTAATATATAAAATTTATATATTTAGAAACTATATTAAAAGTACTATCAAACACAAAAAAATAAATTTAAAAATAATAAAAAATTACTAAAGAAAATAGGTAATGAAGAAAGAGTTGGTTTGACCAATGAATAGTAAATAGGACAGGTAAAATGGGACAGAAGGAGTATATATTATGCACTTGTATTTAATAGTTTTGTACTTGTAAATAAATGGAAGAAACCTAGCTAATATGTTAACGGTAGACACATAATATGGTAATTGTAAACACATAATATATATGTTAACTACAGACACAAAATGGTAACTACAAACACATAAACTACAGGTACAGAATATATTTACTGCATATCCAAAGCAATAATCTAAAAGTTATTTGGACTTGGATCTACAATGTAAAATAGACACTAGTGAATGGCATAATTAATTTGCCCTACCTTACCTTGCCAACCCATTCATGCCTTTCCATTATAGTAAAGCTATTTTAACAGCTACTCGTTATAAAAATCATCATCTACCAAAAATAAAAATAATACTACCATAATAGTCAGTAGTGGAGATGCAAACCCATATATAAATATTATATATGTTGCATGTGATGGCCACGTAAGGAAATCTGAGCCGTGAAGTCCATATAAAATGAAGGGCTAAGATTAAAGAGCCACCAACCCCCAATTGGTGTGTCTGCTACCAATCTCCTTCTCTCCCTCTACACCTACCTACCAAAAATTAGATTGCACCCATTCTTCATTGTTAGCATCTATTTATACCACACGGACACGCATTAGCTACCACAACCAAATTAAACATTTCTCAATAATTCTTTTTCTTCCCCTCCATCCCGTCCCCCACGCCACGCCCAGTAACTAATATGGACGCAGTGAAGGTGCAGAATAATGGCCACCAAAATGGCTTCTGTATCAAGAAGCAGCAGGTTGATCCTTTGAACTGGGAGATGGCTGCCGAGTCATTGAGGGGGAGCCACTTGGATGAAGTGAAACGCATGGTGGCCGAGTTTAGGAAGCCGGCGGTGAAGCTCGGCGGAGAGACGCTCACGGTGGCTCAGGTGGCAGCTATCGCCTCCCGTGACAATGCCGTCACGGTGGAGCTCTCCGAGGAGGCCCGCGCCGGCGTTAAGGCCAGCAGTGATTGGGTGATGGATAGCATGAACAAAGGCACTGATAGCTACGGCGTCACCACCGGCTTCGGTGCCACCTCTCACCGTAGAACCAAACAAGGTGGCGCTCTTCAGAAGGAGCTCATTAGGTAAAACCACTAAACTAACATCTATCTAACTTTCCTTTTTTTTTTTTTTTTTTTTTTTTTGGTAAAAATGCCATTTTTATACACATATATGCTTACCTTGCATACACTATTTTGGAACAAGATTTTTTGTGTTGATTTTTCTTCCCTTTTCTAGACCCACACAAAGATTTATTATTTCCACAACTTTTTCGTAATCTTGTCAAGCTTTAGGAATTAGCGTCACAAGATTGTCCTAATAATATATTGCAATTTTTTCTAATATGTATTATAAAGACAAGCACAGTAACTTTACATTGGAAGGTGAATTTTTTTTTTTGTACTAGTTAACAATAACCGATATGTAATACATACTTACGGAGTAATTTGAAAATTATTTTATTTTTATTCCGATCCAAGAGTTAAATATAAATTTATTTAAATTTAAAGTTAAAATTTAGTCAAACTAGCCAATAAACAATTAAATTGAATAAACAAAATAGGACCAACTGCTAACTATTTTTAGTATGAAATATTTTGTACGACATAATAATTAAATTTAAAACACTTAGCTTGTATTAAAAGAGATGGTAAATATTAGGTGGAAACTAAGAAGTGGTTATTTAGGTACAACAGTTAATGGAATTATTGTATAGCAAGTGTTTATGGTTGGGACTTAGAAGTCAGCAGACTGCAGTGCAGTCCCACATAGTAGTTAATTATTTTGTTTCATAATTATGATGTGACAAATAATATGTAAGTACATTCCAACTCAATTCATATTAATTTCTTCAATTTTATTTGATGATGTGACTGACATTGATAAATAATTTTGTCCGTGTGAATCCTAGAAAAAATGTTTATAAGTATTTAAATGTGAAAATAAAAATTAAAAGAGCTCATAATATTTTTTACCATAAAATTAAGATCATAAAAATATACAGTACTTCCTAGTTGCTGTGCTTTAGGACCAAGTCAGCAGATTGAGGTGACTAGCATAAAATTATATTTAAATTGTTTCTATTTTGGGATTATAAAAGTTGTAAAATTGTACGTAGTATTATTTTACGAGGGGTTAGGGTTTAGTGTTTGATGATTTGTATCTAAGCTGGGGGTTGACTGAAATTTGCAGGTTTTTGAATGCTGGAATATTCGGCAATGGAACAGAATCGTGTCACACTCTTCCCCATTCAGCAACAAGAGCCGCCATGCTTGTGAGAATCAACACTCTTCTTCAAGGATACTCTGGCATTAGATTTGAAATCTTGGAAGCAATCACTAAATTGCTGAACCACAACATTACCCCCTGCCTGCCCCTCCGTGGCACCATCACCGCCTCCGGTGACCTTGTCCCGTTATCCTACATTGCTGGCTTGATCACCGGCCGCCCTAACTCCAAGGCCGTCGGACCCAACGGGGAGACCCTCAACGCAGAGGAAGCTCTGCGGTTAGCCGGAATGGACGGAGGATTTTTCGAGTTGCAGCCCAAGGAAGGGCTTGCCCTCGTTAATGGCACCGCCGTTGGTTCTGGCATGGCCTCTATGGTTCTTTTCGAGGCTAATGTTCTTGCAGTTCTGTCTGAGGTTTTATCCGCTATTTTTGCTGAAGTCATGAATGGGAAACCAGAATTTACCGACCATTTGACGCATAAGTTGAAGCATCACCCCGGCCAGATTGAAGCTGCTGCTATTATGGAACATATTTTGGACGGCAGCTCTTACGTGAAGGCGGCTCAGAAGTTGCACGAAATGGATCCTCTGCAGAAACCCAAACAGGATCGCTATGCTCTCCGCACTTCGCCCCAATGGCTCGGCCCTCAGATTGAAGTCATTCGTGCTGCAACCAAAATGATTGAGAGGGAGATCAACTCTGTCAACGACAACCCTCTCATTGATGTTGCCAGAAGCAAGGCCTTGCACGGTGGCAACTTCCAGGGTACACCAATTGGTGTGTCTATGGACAACTCAAGATTAGCCCTTGCATCTATCGGCAAGTTGTTGTTTGCCCAATTCTCTGAGCTTGTCAATGACTATTACAACAATGGGTTGCCTTCTAATCTCACAGCAGGGAGGAATCCAAGCTTGGATTATGGTTTCAAGGGCGCTGAAATTGCCATGGCTTCTTACTGCTCCGAGCTGCAATTTTTGGCTAATCCGGTTACTAACCATGTCCAGAGTGCTGAGCAGCACAACCAGGATGTTAACTCCTTGGGTTTGATCTCAGCTAGGAAGACTGCTGAAGCTGTGGACGTGTTGAAACTCATGTCATCCACATATCTCGTTGCGCTTTGCCAAGCTATTGACTTGAGGTTCTTGGAGGAGAACTTGAGGAATGCTGTGAAGAATGCAGTTACACAGGTAGCTAAGAGGACTCTCACTGTGGGTGCTAATGGAGAACTTCATCCCGCAAGGTTTTGCGAGAAAGACTTGCTCCGAGTGGTGGACCGCGAATATGTCTTCGCATATGCGGATGATCCCTGCAGTGCTAACTACCCACTGATGCAGAAACTCCGCCAAGCCCTTGTTGATCACGCCTTGCAGAATGGGGAGAATGAGAAGAACACCGGCACTTCAATTTTCCTAAAGGTTGCAGCTTTTGAAGAAGAATTGAAGGCTGTTCTGCCAAAAGAAGTTGAGGCTGCAAGGATCGCTGTAGAGAGTGGGAACCCGGCTATTCCAAACAGGATTAAGGAGTGCAGGTCTTACCCATTGTACAAGTTTGTTCGTGAAGGCCTGGGCACTGAGTTGCTGACCGGAGAGAAGGTCCGGTCACCGGGCGAAGAGTGTGACAAGGTGTTCACAGCTATGTGTGAGGGAAGTATCATTGATCCTTTGTTGGAATGCCTTAAGAGCTGGGATGGGGCTCCTCTTCCTATCTGTTAATTTATTTCAATTCATTGCTTATTTTCAATGTAATATATACATTTTTTTCCTCGGTTATGCTACTTGAACATTGTTTTGGCTTTTGGTAAAATCCAGTTGTAATCTTTTCTGGAATGCTTCTCTCTGTAGGGATGTAGCTACATGTGCTTTTCTGTTCAGTAAAAGATGAATGAGTAGGCACTGTTGTGGAATAATCTGGAGATGAATGTTCTCTCATATTTACCATTTGTTTCAATTTCGATTGCCATGTTTACAGGCAAACAGACCATTCCCACATTTGCAGAGGTTGAAACACCACTTAAAGATGCTTGCATCTGCAAAAGTTTGTGGTTGGCCAGCATAACATTCCAAAATACTGAAAGATCATTCGTATATATGTAAAAGCAAAAGGACCCTCTGCTCTGCCTAAACTAACTCTTTTAGATGGTTTGATCATCCAATGACCCTAAAAGTTGATACTATCTGGGACTGATCTCAAAATAGCTGCAGTTGGTCTCAAGTGTCTTAGATGTGGAGCGGGGGCTCTGATTTCACACCCTACTTGAAGGCTCCCCGAAAAACTCGTAGCTGTAATACAAGAAAATGGTCTGGGATAATATGATGTTGGTGTTACCAATTGTTCTGGCAGTGTTGAAGTCGCACATGGAGCATCCGTTCCCTGGCTGGCCAAATGTAGTTCTGGTTGCAGGTTTGCAAATGACTCTATAGTGGCAGCCAATTCAGGATTTGGAGATGTTGCCCCAACTGCTGGCAAACTTACTGGTGTTACTTGAGGAGAAGTTTGAGGACCTGCAGATAACTCTGACTTGACTGATAATAGAGGATTTTTCCCGCTAAATTGCAAGGGTACTGACGATAATGGATGACCAGCTCTTTGAGGAACCACAGATTGTAACAATGTGCCACTCCTTGGCAAGCCCACAGATGATATTTGCAGATTGGCAGTATGCTGAACAGCTGATGGGTGATTCATTGCATGATCTGAATTCACATGTTTTGGATTTGTAGTAGGAGCCCTCATTATATCTGATGATGGATTCAATGGTGAATCAATAACCGGTTGGCTTGCCAATGATTCTGTAGGAACTGCAATAGTCCTCTGATTAGTTTGTTGAAAAGAGAGTTGATATATCTGGTTAATGAAAGTAGATCCGCTCACTGGCAGAGTAAATAATTAAATTCGTCAATAGTTCAGATTAGAATTTTTTGTTTTTTAAAAGATAACTGATTTAAAAAGCACAATGTTATATTTAGTTTCTTCAAATACGCTGTGCATTGCAATAATGAGAATAATATAATCTATCTTGCGTACCTTTCTCCATCTCTTGTGAATTAGATGTAGAATTGACATTTCCCTTCTCAATCACGAATTCAGCCAATAACTTGTTTAAATGTAATCTGTCATAACATCCATCACACTCCTTTAGCTTTTGTACAATTTCCATCTCCACATCTTGAAGCAGCAAGTCATACTTCTTCCGTATCTCAAGTATCTCTTTCTCAAGCTCAGATCTCAGAAGCAATTTCTACAAAACATATTCCTTAATACAATCAGCAACACTTTCCTCTTGGAAGATGACAAAAGAACATGATAAAGAAAAAGGGGGGAAAATTTGCAAATGTAGACTTACCAAATCTTCATGCAATTTCATAGTTTGCTCTCTCTCTTTCTGTATCTTATTCATTTCTCTTTGAAGAGGGTCTAAGAAATGTGACTGTGGAACATCAGCTATGCCTGAGGACTCAATAGGATTATTATTTCCAAAATCTTCTTGATTGTTTATGCTTCTTGGGGTAGTACCATTTGTCTCCATTCCATCTGCTTGCACAGCTGAGAGGGGTATTGATAAATTTCCTGCAGATTGTTGGACTGAAGAAGCCAGTGGTTGATTTGAATCTTCTATGGGAAATGACTTTGGAGCTTGGAACTGACAAGAATGTGCATCTACACAATTTATTTGATCTTGTTCATTGTTTGTGATTGTCGTTTTAGTACCGGTACCATTTGCTTCAATTCCATCTGCTTGTATCCCTGTTTGGAACTGACAAGAATCTGGAACCGTACCAGCATCTGCTTTCGGTATCCCCTCTTCATCCCTTTCGGAAGATTCGTGCAAGCCATCCAGTAAACAATGTTGTTTTCTAACCCTCTGGGAGGGGTTAGACAAATATTTCCTCCTTGAGTGCCTCCCCTCTAACAAATTCCTCCAGAACAAGGATGTACGTTCATTATCATGTAATCCTGATATGATGGAGGAATCTTCCATCGACTGCATTTCCAATTCCCCAGGTAAAGTTATATTTTGAGGGTAGGCTCCTGCATTCTGCTGCACTTTCAAAATCCTGAAGCAGTTAGCAGAGCCACTGTTCTCACTGCTGCTGGGCAATAGGTTTAACAACTCAGAAAATAGATCATCCAGAAGAGCTTTGGATGAAATATTGTGATGGCAATCATCGTGCTTGTTGAATAGATAGGAGGCACCCCAAGCCAACAGTTCATGGCAAGTTGTCTGCTTTAATCTTTTGATGTTACTGTCAACAGTTAAACCTCCCTTTGCAAGAATTAGTGTTTTTTCTTCTATAGTACAAGATGAATATAAACGAAAGACCTTCAACTGCTCAAATTTTGAATCAATGGTCATCTTCTGCAATGCTCTAAAATCATTCATTGGGTCCCAGTCACTGTCAAATAGAACCACAGTATCTATAGCTGAAAGCTTGATGCTAGGAACACAAGCTCTTGTTTCCATCAAAATGACAAACTTTCCGCTTTCTTTATTGTTGAACTTGTTCAGTATAGCTCTCCTCATTGGAGCAGGAACATTCCCGCAAATGCGTGCATAAGAGTCTATTCCAAATTTTAGATGAATGAAGTCATCCAAAATGTCTCCAATAGAAATCCCCCCAGATGCAGCAAAAGACTGACAGGTGAAAAGCAATCCATCTTTCTATTAATATCCATCAAATAAATGAAAAGAACTGGGTGATAAAGAAAACAGTAAAATGCATAATTTCCAATTTATTCTACTTCAAAAATCTCTTCTTGTAATGAGCTGTATGATATCTGAGGTGGTCCAACAAAACAGTAAGATGGAATACTGGAACAGCTTCATATAAGCATAGTAAAGCAAATAACTATGGATGTAATGAAATCTGAAAGGTTAAGAGGGTTTGTAAATAATCAAAGGCACATGAGGAAGTAGAAGAAATGAAAGAGACTCTGAGAATTTATCCTCTGCTGGGCCTACCCTCAATATATTCCTGCTGCAAATCCAAGGGAATACCCAAACATTTTCTACTTTAAGATGCTGTATTTTGAGAATAGAGATTACATTTTAAAATGAGGAAATAAATCAACTATAAGTATTAGAAATAAGAACAGGGATTGGAGGGAAAATTAAACAAAGAGTTGAACCTTACCTGATAAAGAATTAGGACTCTTAGCCCTCGTTTCCTAATCTCGAAAAGGATCCTATTGAGGAGTTGTAATTTTCCACTAAGTTCAATCTCAACATCTAACTGGTCATCTGCTGGAATGCCTTCTACCATGGATTTCCGCAGAGTACAATCTACCAGGTATGGGTGATCACAGCACTAGATGGTACAGAAAGTAAATTCCAGTTAGGAAGTTAGTGATATCAACTGTATTGCAGTAACTAGAAACCTTCAACTTAGTTGTTGAAAATTACTGAAAAACAGAACAGATGCACTCAAAAGTTTACTAGATCAAAAAGATGCACCAAAAGTTGTTAAGGACAAACCTTTCTAGTTGACATTAGTAAGTCATGAAGGGAGCACTTCAAAATTGAGCAGAGCAAAGGTAAATTTGACAGAAGGCAATCACAATATTGTTCAATTTGCACATCTGAGAGCCTGACTGGGACCCAGTACTCAACAAATTTGGACATGGAGGACTTGCACTCATATGCAATATACTTTGTGAACTGTTCTTTGAACTTGATGTCTTCTGTGTAAGATCCGCTCTCTGGGAAATCACTATTGGCATCTTCATATTCTGGATCAAGTAAAGAGAGAAATTTGCGGTAACTGAACCTTCTATCCTGATTAATTTAGGTAGCTTTCATTAGTTGTGAACATGTAAGAATATGGGAACTGATTAAGAATTGGTGTATATTTACCTCTATTTGACGGAAAAGAAGCAGTTTCTTGTCAGTAGCAAGAGCTTTGATGTGTTCAAAATTCTTTAGCACAGAAGACTGTTGGCTAGTATCTATGATTATTGCTTCCCAACTTATAGATTTAAGCATTTCAATGTCCTGCAGAACGAGTGGAGAAATGTCAATGACTTTGAGTTTCTTGTTAAAATATTATTCAAATAATTCTTTCATAGAATCATAGTATTTGTGTTTCATTCAACCAGAAAGCAAAATCTTAAGGAATTGCAGTGACAACTAATGGAACATCTTGATCAATAGTCAATACTCAATACTATATAACTTAGGGTGCTCAAGTGATAAATTAGTCATATATCAGAATGGAAAGGGAAAAAATTGAAGGATATAGCAACAAACTGGAAAAATTACCTCAACAACTGCATTACAATGTGAGATAAGAACTTGGAACATAATGGCACCTTGCACATTATAGAACTCAAGAGTCCTAATAAAAGCACGGACGTCTTCATTCCCTTTGTATACAACAGCATTGATAGATGATGCACAACGTGAGAACTCGTCTTCCCAATATGAGAGTGCAGGGCGAGTTGTGATTATCAAAAATGGCCGTCTCATATCTCTTGCAAAAGATGATATTAAAAGCACTGTCTTCAGAATACGTTCCTGAAAATTCCAAACATTCAACTTCTTACTTCGAGTACAGATTTGATAATACCCTTATCAGTTTATCAATTCATGTAACAGGTCACACATATCATGGCAAGGGGCAAAACTATATCGTGGACATGAAAACTGGACAAGGAACATTAATTAGTTAACCTGGCTGTCAATCACAACTGCATTTTTGCTAGTGTGCCAATATTTTAGAAGTTTGTTCACATAAATGAGCTGATTGCTGTGCACTTGAGCTGTAAATTCAAATGGGAATGTCAATAGCTCAGGAAGAGGACTTCTACTTCCCTGCAGTAACATCAGAAAGAGACAATCATCCAGGTGCTAGTAAAAATATTCATGACAAATATCAGTAACTATTAGCTAGTATATAACCTTGCTCATTGTATTGGTTTAATAGTTAGAAGTACCTTATCCTTATCATTCTTGGAAGGATGCACCTCTGCGTTTGCCTTTTTATGATGACTTTCATAGTCACTGATCATTTTTAATGCATTGGAGGAATTTAAACATGGAGCAGTGTCTAATTCCCAAGTAGCTTGATCATAATCAAGGCCTGTCCATTTCACAAGCCACTCATAACGGCAAATGGAACCATTATCATTATGCCCCAGAGAATATGTTTCACTGGACTCCGGTAGTAACAACAACCTTTTCTCAAGCAAACGATGAGGCATAGTCCAATCTGTTTTCCAACTCACATTCTGAAGAAAGCATCTTAAAAATGTTAACAATCAATAAGCCCATAAAAGGAAAAAAAATGAAAAATATATTAATAGCTTTATATCAATATCACCTTATTGTGTTTGTTAAATCTTGCAAGCAGTGCTGAAGCCTCTAGAGTCAACTCTGCCTCTGGAATCCAGCGGTTATGAATATGAGCAAGGCCTTTGTACTTTACCAAATATTCCTTCTGTTTATGCATCACTAACACCAGGTCCCAAAGTTACAGTTACAACAATGCACTGTTAATATGTTTTTAAAAAAATGTAAAACCAACTCACATGAAATAGAATAATATGCAGATGGCCAATACCTTCATTTTCACAATCAGCTCCTCTAGAATCCAAAATAGACTCTACTCCTTCAGACACAGCATGAACACCTAATTCCATCTTCTTTTTGACACACCAAATACAGTACCATGCTCCAAGAGGGAAATATGTTAGTGGGGGGTCTACACAAGGGAGATGGAACTTCCTCCCACATCCTTTTCCAGCACAGCATCTGGAAAATAAGTAAAATAACACCTTCAGAATTTCGTGTCGTTATAATAGTTAGTGGCTAGGACTATGGAACCATCTCAAATAAGACTGCTTTCTTATTTAGGGTTTCATCCCTGTATGTTGGCCGTGTGTAAATGACTTTGCTCTAGGAACATAAATGTACCACAACCCTTACATGTTTAGGCTTGCCTATCTTTTCATTTCAGGCTGCTTCAACCAGTTTTAGTATAGCTAGTAACTTGCAATGGAGAATGAATGCAACCCAGTACTTAGAAAGGATAAAAATACTATTATTATTATTTTTTAAATACAAGATAGTAATGTACTCACAAGAGCTTTCCCCCTTCAGAGCATATCAGACATTTGCTATGCTCACTTCCAATCTCATTATCCTGTTTGGAATTTATGTACTGCACATCACAAGCCTCTGGATTTGTAGGCTTCAAGTCAAGGTCAAGCAATGATTTTGTATTGATTTTATCCTGTGTGTAGCAAAAAATAGTGACAGTTTACTTCAATTTGTTCAATTGTTCATAAATAACAGACCATATAAAAGATGCTCAAGACACAAATCAAAATTTCCCTCTCAAAGGTCCTTTACATCTTTTTCTCTCTTGTTGTCATTATCTTTTACTTTGAGAAGAGGACGGGGTAGGGAACTAAGTGAAGTTAAGTACTCATGGGTCAGACATAAGAACAAGTTAATTACAAGAAGTGATGTTCATGAAAGTAATTGAAGCAGGAAGAGAGACACCAAATAGGTAGGTAATTACTTGTAAATTGCAGGTAGAGGTACATTCTTGTAGGGAATCATCCAACCTGTGAGCAGATAAACACTAACTGAGCTTCCAGGTTTCTAACAGAAATATTAAACAGATAGCTAGGAATAAGGTAGTAACTTAATAAAACAGAATACCTTTCTTCTTTGGAATTTGAACAGGAGCTTTCTGGAACTCTCATGTTGGTTACACTGTGTTCATTAGTTCCACTGACAGAGCAACCACTTTCAGACAGCCTATCCTGCTTTCCATGTGCATTATCTGCTAATAGTATATGCAAGTTATGCAGCTTAGAAAGAATTTGGTGTCTCCACGATAAAATATGAATTGCTATGATTCAGTTTAGACGGCTTAACATCATATCATATGTGTCTAAATTATGGTAGCAGCTAAGATCTGTCACATACATTACAGAACAGGTTAGTTTAATTTCAAATTAACAATAATGTATAGTGATAAGAGTTTACCTATGGCATTCACTCTCTTAACCCGTGATACTAGAAGTTTCTTAAATTCTCGTCCACTCAGCTTCCTCTTTCTTGAAGCTACATGCACAATTCCATGGTCCTCTTTTTCATGATTCTTTGCAGAACCCAATTGTGAATTCATATCACTCAAACTTTCAATCCCTCCCCTTCAATGAAGGGAATAATTGTCACGATTTAGACAAGATGCACAACGCAATGTCTTGTTGAAGTGACCAAAAAAACACTGCAGTCACATTTACAGTCAAGATGTCAATGCACTGGTAGACAACTAATAGGCAAAATATCAGCCCCCCTCCATGAGTTCAACTCCCAAACCTTTGTGTGTGTTTATGTCGAATTGGTAATAACAATAGAAGAGGATGTTTTTGTGAAAAATAATTCAAATGATATAAATCATTTGTAAGATCTAAAACAAAGTTTTTCAGGTCATACCACTTTACCTAAGTCCTAGAAATTTATTATCTCACAACACAATCTCTTTTATTATTATTACCAATTCAGTGCATATTGATAAATATATTGCACACCAAAGAAACATAAAGAGGAGGTGAACAAAGACCCTGTCATAGTGGCATGCGTACAATGAGAGTGCAAATCTCACCGAACACAGAAAATTCTGCAAAATCACAGCCTATTTAAACAGAGGCAGCTGATGATATGTATACACATTTTGTTTTTACTTTTTCTTTGTTGTTGATCACAAACACGACTAGCCTTAAAAAAAGTGTTACATGGCAAGGGAAAGGATGCTATAACCTAAGCAAAAAATATTATATATGTCCAAAAGTAATGCTCATGGTAGTATGGGAGACATGGGTGATTTTGGAGCTTTACATTCATAAACTCCATGTCTCCCTCCTCAACCATTTTTATAAAGCCCGTTAGCTTCCCATAGCTCTTAGCTTTCGAGCTAGGAGGCCAAACAGGAGGTTGGAAATTAGAGCTACAATGCAGAAAGCTTTACAAGGTTACCTTCACACGCTTGAGAAATCGCAGAGAGAGTGAGATATACTTCCACCGCCTGGTTAAATGGCTTTTCTCAAATCTCAACCAACAAATATAAAAAAAAAAAATAAAAAAAAATTTAAAAAAAAAAAAAAAAAAAAAAAAAAAAGAGGGGAAA
>NC_044930.1:144864-293169 GCF_003576645.1 Ipomoea triloba
AAAAAAAAAAAAAAAAAAAAAAAAAAAAAAAAAATTAAAAAAAAAAAAAAAAAAAAACAGAAACAGAGAGGAAAGGGGGAGGAGCGTGGGGGGTGGGGTTAAGGCGTTGAGGGGGCTGGGCATGCAATGGCAGTTTTTTCGTCGTACAGAATCGTCAGTCTGCTACTGTGTGCCTGAGGACTGTTGGAGTGTTGGAAAGAAAGGTGGGAAGGAAATACCAAGGCGGTATCGTCTCTGCAAATGTACGACTACAGCTCAAAAAAAGCATGCTTAAAAAAGGAAAATACTAATTTCACTCCCAAATTCTTTTTTTAAACCTTGCACTCTCAAATTCTATTATCAACTTTTACTCTTTCACACACACAAAATAGTAATGATATTGACATTTTTTTGGAACTCATAGGACGAAGATAACCCATCATTCATTATTCCGTCATGGAATAAAAATGAAGAAGTACAAAATTGGAGTACATGTAGTAGACCTCGCGAAAAAATAGTTAAAAATAAATTTAAATTATGTAAATTTGGTATTTAGTTGGCATGAATTGTAATTCAATAAAAGTAAAAACTACCGTGTTTGATTGGAAATTTGGAGCAATTCCCTTAACTCAATAAATTGTAATTCATATATCCCCATATGTATTGCAATTTCGAGTGGGAAGGAAATGGAAAAAAATAAAAATTGCTCATTATTAATTATTATTATTATTATTATTATTATTATTATTATTATTATTATTATTATAATAATCGCTCTGTATTACGTAATAACATTTTAGTCTTTATATCACTTCTTTATTTCACCTTATTCTTTTCTCATCAAATTACAATTATTTCCCACAATAATTCCATTCTCCAAACCAAACGGCCGGGAGGAGTTCTACTATATAGATTTCATATTTCTACTCCCTCATTTTTATTCTTTGTTGTGACAATTCAAGATAAATTATATTTATACTCTGAGTCCCAGTGAAAATGTCAACATTCAAATTTTGAGATGAATACAAGTTAGGAGGAGATGTAATATTTTCCTATTTTAAGTAGGATTCACTTTTGATTATGGGTTTTTTTTTTAAAAAAAAATTGAAAGGAGGGAGATACCCATTTTATCACTTTTGATTATGGTTTGAGTGTTCTTATATATATGCGTAATTTATTTCTTAATTTGTATCTAAAAATTTTGTCATTTGGTTTTCAAAAAAAAAAAAAAAATTGTCATTTGACTAGGTATCTATCATTTGATCAATACTCTACTGGATTGACTATGTTAGTAAAACCATATGCTTATTAGTTTGTCTAGCAAGCAAATATGTCTCGAAACGGATCAAGTTTACCGTTTGAGACTTATATACTCATAAAATTTAAGTCTTTTCGAATAATAATACTTGTCTGAAAGATTGACCGACACTGAGGTTTGAACTTACCCCTTCCACATAGATATGTAATCGGGTACCACTAGACCACAAGGTCATTGGCATATGAACATATATTTAATTGTATTAGAGTCCGTAATACTCAAAATGTAATTATTGTTTCTAATATCACATTCAACAAGTGTGAAGGTTACAAAATAAAGTGTCATTAGTACTATTAATTTCACATCTCTCGTATATATTTTGGCAAAAACCTTTAAACCAAGTGTCGATACTGTTGTTACATTTTATAATGCGGGCACTCCAACCGCACATGTGTGTCTAAAAAAGTTTAAAATTTATGACATAATGTAGGGAAAAAAAAAAGAGAATAACAATCACAATTAAACTATTAACTTTTAGATACAATAATTATTATTCACCCAGATAGTAACAAATTTCTACTTCTCTTGCTGCAAATTGCCTTCTTGACCATTGGAAGGTATATATATCTTATTAAAATAATAATAATAATCCCATCAAACTTTAAAACATATTGAGATGTGGAGCTCTGATCTTTTGTGGGCAAATTAAATGAGTTAGAATTTAATTTTTTATTTTTTATTTTTTGGTTTAAATGCTGGCAAATTAAACGACCTTTAGATGTGGTAGTTAGGATTCGCGCAACTAGATGCCGTAAGTTCCGTAACAAAGAAAGTAGGCTTACTTGCATGGTAATGTTGATCGTGCGTGCGTGCAGGATAAACAGAAATATACATTGACTCTTTGTGCTCTGTCATGATTGCTTGACTGCTTTTATTGATTATTTGACTGGTTGCTATTCATCATGATTACTAGCTAGCTAGCTATCTCAAAACTGGGTTAAAATTTTCTCCATTAATCCAGAATAGTTCATCGCGTACAACCAAGCTACGGGTGGGGATGATGGGGTTAAGATGAGAAAATGAATTTGGTTACAATTGGATACAAAATACGACAGGGATGGGAGTAGCATGCATGAGATGGATGAGATCAGCAGATGGAGATTGAGATGTATGGATCCCTAGAAGGGGTAGGGGTAGCACATCTAACAACACTGATGAAGAGTTCCTCCTCACAAGGTATCCAGAATTTGGAGTCAGCACCCAAATCATATACTTGTTCTTCCTGAGTTCGATCAAGCAATGCCTTGAACAGTGGGTGGTTGAGCAACCCAATTTTGATTACAAACCTTTTCTGGTATTCCCCAACATACACTACAAAATGGCCCTTGGGAACATCCTTGGGGATTCTTACTTTTTCATGCACTGATGCTGATGCCCAATTCCAACAACCACATTTGCAGCACCATTCATCAGTACTGCCTGCAAGAGGTTTGACTCTGCTATCAATCTTCTGCAATAATCTGTTTAAGCATGCCTTGAAAATTTTTTGCTGCTTCATGATTCCTAGCTAGCTAGCTTCCTTATATCAGATCAGATGAAGATATGATATATATATATATATATATATATATGATGTACACGTACGCACAGTTTGAATTGAGCTAGGGACAGAGAGGTAAAGGGCATTGACTGTACGAAAGCAGGAGAGGTTTATATAGGAGTTGGAGGGCGGATAAGTGAATGTTTGACAGCATGCATGTTCATTAAATAATGAAACTAAGTAAGTTTAACTAGTCTGCATCAGTACTTGATGTATGTTCCCATGCTGTTGTACGAACATGAAGTGCAATTATATATACTATAACTTCTAATAAGCTGGATCAGAGAGTGGAGATCGAGGAAAATTAATTAAATTAAAGATGATAGATAGATTCCAAAGCTTAGGTTGACCCACTGCACCCACCCCACATATGGAGAATGGTGCAGGCAGGCAGATAAGATATGAAAGATGAAGGCCAGGCCAGGGGATAAGCTAGCTAGCATCTTGGGCAAAGTGCAGTGCCCATTATATTGCCCAGTTAAAGATGTATGTCATATATGCGCGCTGTCATACATTATACATGTCTTGAATTGGGATGGAGCTGAGATAGCCGGACCGGGGAAGAGGAGTGGGAAGTGGGGGCTTAGCTTTAAATCTTCAATATTTCTGCGGGCTACTCCATATATCACCATTCAAATCATGCATATGTCAAAATCATGAATGACGACAGATACTACCTCAGCTCATTGGTATCCTAGGATGCTTTTATATATGCACTTTACTTAAATAAAGTAGATCCATCAGAGCACTAGATCAAGCATCATATCATCAAAGTAATCTCGAATTTAATGCTGCAGCCTGCAGGTGTTCATAATTTAATTAATTTGCTTAGGGAGTAAAATACATTAATTATTATATTTAAAAAGCAATTCATTTATTCTATTTCTACTTTGGTAAAGTAGCCATTTCGTATTTATTTCTAGCAGGTAGCAGCTGGTTGTGAATTGGTGAATATATGATAATAATATAATTGATGATTATCCATTTTTTGGGTCAATGCATGCAGATCAGAAGATTGCAGGAGTTGAGTACTGTACTGTCCGTACTGTGACACCTTATGTAGGCACATAACTCCTGCACTGTACTGTCTCCAGATCAGATTATTATAGTAATTTCCCTAACTCCTCCAATCCTCCCATCCAATCGCGTCGTCGTATGTGAGAAAGATCAAAGATCCATGCATGGCCGGCCTGGACAAATTAAATAATCACACTCCCTAGCTAGCTACTCATTCAATTAATTATCTCTGCACTGCACCCAAAAAAGATTTTTGTGTTGGTTTCATTAAAATCAAGAATTCCCAGCTCCCCGCCCTATATTATTGCTAGCTAAACTCAATCTACATCAAGTGAATTTTTCTTTGTTACATATACTTGCCAGATGTTAGAAAGATATAATCAGCATATTATAAAAAGTTACATACATATTATAATTGCGATCCTCTATCCAACATATCATGTATATATTCATCCTCCATAGACACGTAGTACCCAAGTGCATCTTTACTTTAATTTGATGGTTGGGAAAACAGAATTCCTCAATTCATTTGATTTCATCATCATTCTACTATTTGTGCTAGCTGAGTAGCTGGTGGATAAAAAGGAAAAATAAAATAAAATAAAAAATAGAACAAGTGGACCGCCGGGTAAACAATATATCCTTGGTAGTCAACGAATGGAACCCATGCAGTGCAACACATGGGGCTGTCGTGCCACCTACGGGCATGGATATTTTGGAGCACAACCACACAAGTCGGTGTCTTAATTAAGGAAACTCTAGCTGCACTGCACTGGAATTTTCTTTTCGATGGGAACTATACAGAAATTAACTATTCTTATTTTATAGGAATTCAGTTTGATTAAAATATGTATATTTTCTTATGCACGCATTTTAATTAATTTCCTCTCCTAGATTTTGTACCTAATAATTATATACATTATAATATGTAACATATAAATTAAATACTCCTTATGAGATTACAAAATAAATACATACTTTACCTAAAGTGATTTGTTTCCTTGTTGTAATCTTTTACATGAGATCAAAAGACGAGTTTTATATATAGCGTGCGTTCGTAAATAAAAGAGTATGAACTATTGACTTTCTTAATTTGAATTGATCAGTTATAAACAATTTAAACTATTTTATCTCACTGTGAATTAGGGTCATAATACGAGGTTTATTTCGTGCACACTCTTGACGATTGTTAATAAGAGCGAGTAATTAACAAATTTAATTTGAACGAATTAGTTATGAACAATTTAAGTTGATTTATTTTTGTGTGATCATTTGTCATGTAGAATCATACTTCATAATATGATATTAATTTAATTTACATTTTTTTTTATTAACCATACGTTACTATGAATTTCTCTTGTAATTCAAAATAAAAGAGTATGGACTAGCGTGTAAATGGCTTCAAGTTACGAAACCATTAATTATACCGTATTGACTCATTCTCAATGACTCGACGCTTTTGTAACAGACCACTTGGCCCCAGATTCAATGCTCTCATTACTCAGGCTTTAATTATGCGTGAATAATTTTTTTTAAAAACCTTTTGTATCTACGTGGCTACCGTAATTTCCTGGCGTATAATGGTTACCTTTGTTTGATTAGCGGACTTTGTCTTGTTGCCGTGTGTGGACTTTTTTCTCACTGTTGGCCAACCAAGTCTTTGTTCTTGACTTGCAGCTGAGGAGGCTACTTTGGGCTCTGAGTTTTCTCAAAAATGATCAAAGACTGAACCTTTATTTGGTACTTGGTGAGTTCAGCTTGCCAGAAGTCAATCCTTGCATTCAGTTCACAAGCACAAAGGTGAGTTTTTCTTAGTTTAGAGAGACCCCAAGTTGATATTTTTCTTAGATTTGAGGAACTACTGGTCTCCCAAGACTACGATGTGGTTGAATTTGGTTCCTTTTGAGCCTGTGGGTCAGTATTATTGTGTCTTCACCCCTTTTTGTTTATCTTATACATCTTGCACTACCTGAACCAATTCTATATGAGGAAAATGGAATCTTGTATAGGGCTTTGTAAAGATGGTGTTTCACCCCTTCATTTTTCACTCAGTTTAGCTCTACTGTTGACTATAACAGAGATTTTTATGGAAAATATGCCTCTAGAGTTTTCAGGTTATAATTTTATGAGATTATTTGCATGTATTGGCTGCTTAACTATCTTAATTATGCATATAATAATCCCTCCTTGTCTTATGAAAGCTCAATTGGGATTTCCTATTCATGACTGTTATTGATGTTCTTTCTGTTATATGACATGCTTGAAATCTAATGTGAAAATGATATGGCATGCCTTACTTTACTAAAGTTGTATTCTTGAATCAGAATCTGTATTGACGGTACCCTGGCTTGTTGATGACCATGAGGTGTTTTCTATTCCACAATGATGAAAAGGATGAAGAACCAAAGATAGTGAAGTCAACTCCTGTCCTCTCATCCTGTTCTGGCTTTTCTGATCATGATGTGAGGCAGTCTAATCTTGAATCTAGCTCTCAAAATGCGTCAGATACTAGTACAGAGTCCAGGGGAAGGACTCAATTTCCAAGTATGAGTGAGAGGCCATCCAATCTAAGGGATTTTTCATTCTCAGAATTGAAATCAGCAACGAAAAATTTTAACCGTTCAACCAAGATTGGGGAGGGAGGATTTGGGTCAGTGTATAAGGCAACAATCAAGAATTCTGAAGATCCAGCTAGTAGAGTTGATGTGGCTGTAAAACAACTTAGTAGAAGAGGACTGCAGGCAAGATATTTTCACCTATCTCTTTCCTTGGTGTTTTAATTATAATGTAAAACAACTGCCACTACTTTGAGATGCTATGATTTCTTGTAAATCTTGTCATAAAACTTAAACGTTTGTTTGGTATTTGTTTTTATTTGTCTAGTTCAACAGTCAGCTCATAATGCAAGCTTTACATTTCAGTTTCTCTGAAGGGTTTTGAAGATTGGACTTTAACCTGCATCTTTCCCAACTTGGATTAGTATTCAAATTGTTACTGTCAGTCTAGTTCATATCGCAAAACTGGCATTTTACTGCATCTAGTCTATATAATTATCTACTGTCCCGTTTTATAATTCAGGGACACAGAGAATGGGTCACAGAAGTGAATGTCCTTGGCGTGGTTGAACATGAAAATCTTGTGAAACTAGTTGGGTACTGTGCAGAGGATGATGAGAGGGGAATCCAGCGGCTTCTTGTGTATGAATATATGCCTAACAGAAGTGTGGAAAACCATTTGTCAGCTAGATCAGAAACACCTCTCTCCTGGGCAATGAGGTTGAAAATAGCTAAAGATGCTGCTTGTGGCTTAGCATATCTACATGAAGGAATGGATTTTCAGGTGTTCTTTCTTTTTCTTTATGATGTTCATTAATTATTTTTTTTTCCATATATAGCTGTACTTGTAAGTTTCTTCATATATATCTTATTTCTTTGTTCAATAAAGTTTTTGTTTATTAACATCAAACATATGAGCTTCTAATGGTCTATATCTCCCAACTCCCTTTGCTACCCGTCTGTCTCTGCTGAATGAAGTCATTGGTGAAATAAGCTACCTTCCTGGACCTGACTCTCTCTCTCTTTTTAAACTGTAGATTATTTTCAGAGATTTCAAATCTTCAAATATTCTCTTAGATGAGCAATGGAATGCAAAGCTCTCGGACTTTGGGTTAGCTAGGCTCGGCCCTCAAGAAGGACTGACTCATGTCTCAACTGCAGTAAGCTTCCATAATAAAATTGGCCTACCGTCTTCGTATTTATTTGTCTCCTTTTGGTTGACATACTACTAAGCAGTAGCTATGGAACCAAGAAAGGGGCCGTGGAAAAGCTTTTTGCATATATCATGCTAGCTACTGCATCCTACATATTAAGCTAGCAACGTAACTGCACTTGGAAAGTGGAAACTAGGTTTGCTTTAGAACATAAATGACTTTTATTCGATGTCTCTTGCAACTTAGCTCATGAAAATTCCCTCAAAATCTTCAGACGCTTAAGGAAATATTCCTCTTTATCCTAACATGCAGTTGTTTGAGCATAACATCCTCTTTTTTTTATCAGGTAGTTGGTACTATGGGATATGCTTCTCCTGAATATGTTCAAACTGGTCGGCTCACATCCAAGAATGATGTGTGGAGCTATGGAGTCTTTCTTTATGAACTCATCACAGGAAGACAACCATTGGATAGGAATCGCCCCAGGAGTGAGCAGAAACTCTTAGAATGGGTAAAGCCACATCTGTCAGATTCCAAGAAGTTTCGACAGATCATAGACCCTAGGCTTGACGGTAATATCTTAAAGTCTGCCCACAAGCTCTCTCTCGTTGCAAACCGCTGCTTGGTCAGACACCCCAAGACACGACCAAAGATGAGTGAGGTTCTAGACATGGTAAACAAGGTTTTAGAAGCATCAACTGGAATGGGGGATCCTCGTCCATCTATAGTTCATTCGGACCCAATTTCAACAAAAGATGAAGTTGATAGAAAAGGCAAACGAAGGATAACTGATATGAAAGTTGGAGATGGTAGCTGGTTAGTTCGAATTTGGTCTTTAAAACAGCTGAAAACCTGCTGACTGCCGCATTTACATGACAGAAAAAGAACTTACAGAAGAATCTTTTAGGATAACATGAAGAATTGTGTTCTAGCCATAGTCATAATTGTTGTTTGCTGCTCTCTGTAAATGGGTTTCAGTTTTCCATTGCTTTCTACAAGCAAGAAGTATTGTTTGAGATGACAAAATTAAAGTTGTTAACAAATCTGCATTTGTGTTGTTTCTTTGTATAATGAACTGCATTGTAAGTAAATCTTGAAAGGCAAATTTGGCAGTCTGAAATGTATTCATGTTGGTGATTTTATCCATAAATGTCTAATCTATTGCAATCTAAAGCTGGAAAGACTGCCAAAAGTGGCCATTGCATCCACTTCTGTTACTTCCAGATATGGAAATGAAACATATGGATTCGACCTGCAATCTGATTTTAACTTATCATTAAGCATTGCTCTGATATCTAGAAAAGTTCATATAATAATAAACATGAAATATATGGAAAAGCATGTAGGTTTATTCTGCAAATTCTTTTCATTCTTTCTAATTAAGATACTACATCTCACTTTCCTTGATCGAGTCTTCCTCTTCTAGGCCAAGCCCACAATCTTTTATCCTCTTAGTGCCCCTAATGATCGATTTGCCTATCTTGTATTGGACTAGCCTGTTGGTGGCCTAAGTTCGACACCCTCACACCCATATGCATATGTAGTACTATTTGTAATGATGACATCCATCTAACTGTATTTGTAATTATTACTCACCAAACACATCTCTTCAGCGTGACTAAGATATCAACTTTTGTTACGCAAAAACTTAAACGAAAAGGAATCTATTGACGTACTTACGTAATGATGAAATACATCTAATTATATTTTTAATAATCACGAGCTAAGCTCACATCTTCAGCATGACTACATATACTTTCTTCTCTGCAAAAGTCTTAATCGAGAAGGAACCTACCAACGTGCTTACGTAACGTTCACACTAAGCTCACATCTTTAGCGTGACTGCATATATTCTCTTTCTACTCTGTAAAGTCTTAATCGAGAAGAAACCTACTAACTAACATGCTTATGTCATGATGACATACATCCAACTGTGTTTCGAATAATTACTGACTAAAGTTCACATCTTTAACGTGACCGCAGAAGACTAAACAACCAACTCTTCTTGTCATCTTGCACTCATTTATTTTCCATTCACCCAAATATATATATATATATATATATATATATATATATATATATATATAAGAGGTAGTATTCATCTTTTTGTATGAATGTGTCTTTATTGATACTCCGTAAATTTTATTTCAAAATACTCTTCTTCTTTTTTATTTGTAAGGAAAATACTCTTTTTATAACTCTTTTAGATGAGTAATAATAAATAGCATTCACATCAAGACTCAAGAGAAATACATACGGAATACACGGAATATGGCTGGATTAGTACGAGTCCACACTAAATAAACGACAAATTGACTGCGCGTCATTATAAGGGAACCAGATTTTGCAAATTAAGAAGTGAAATAATTTATAATTTTCTGTAACAATATATATAATGCATTATAATTTTAATATAAGTATTTAATATTAGTACGAGTTCGCACTAAATAAAAGACAAATTGACTACACGTCATTATAAGGGAACCAGATTTTGAAAATTAAGAAGTGAAATAATTTATTATTTTATGTAACAATGTATATAATGCATTATAATTTTAATGTAAGTATTTAATAATAAGATGTCACTTCATATATAAATTGTTATTATATCATATAAATCTGTTGTGCACGACAAGTTGAAAAAAGAAGGCAGACACTTGTAGCCGCAGGCCGCAGCCAAACCCGAACGGTATATAAAGGGCGTTTCAAACTCAACCTCTTTTCTCCCCACTGACGATCATTCTCTTTTCCGTTTCTTTTCGCAACTCTTTCAAACTCTACGTAATTCTGCGTCGTGAACACACTCATATACCCAAATCACATTTCGGAGATACACATATGCATATTCACTCTGCGGAATTCTACTGAAGGTTTGTTTAAATTCATCTTTAGCACCGGTTTTTGCATATAAACCGACTTTCCTATTGCTTTTCTGCTCGATTTCGATTATGCTTTTGTGTTCTCTTCTTTCCCCGATTCAGACGAGCTGATTTAGAATTGTTTCATGTTTGTTTCACAGATACTCCGGGCTGCTGTCTTTAATTTTCCATTTTTCCGGTAATTAGACTGCTGACTTAGCTTGTATTGGTGCTTCTGTTTTTGGTTTTTAACATATAGCGTGTGTGGGTGTTGAATAATCTCTCAAAAAATCTTTTGATAAAATATATATCGTATAAATAATACTAAAGTTTGAAACTTTTTTGGTAAACTGCTGGAAAAGATGAGTTCAGGATAGTAAAATGGAGAAGATCATCATGCAAGAACGAGTTGTGTGTGTGTGTGTGTAGCACCTTTTAATGTGAATGTGAAAATGAATATAAGTGTGGAGGCAGCTTAGCAGTTCGTTTTCTCTAGATTTGGAATCAGTTGGTAAACATTGATGAGTTGTGAATGAATTGGGTAAGTGTGCATTGAAGCTTTCTTAAGGCCAGGCCTAATCATGTGATTTAGATATTTCTGAAAATGGTTGTGGGTTTGGAATTGGCGTGCTGACATATACAGAAATTTACAAGTGTCTAGATTTTAAAATATCTTTAAATCTTTAAGAAACAACAATGGGGACTACTACTTCTGGTTAATTAAGTTCCCAGTGAGGGGTTCCAACTTACTAGTTGATCAAAGCTTACTTAATTTTGTAGGCATTTTTCTGGAGCATATGTTCATCCTTGATTTCTGCATTCTGCATCTAAAATATTTCACCTTACTTCTAAATTGTGGTTTCTAGGTTTCAGGAAAGCTCAGGTGGAAAGCTAGCCTACTCCATGCATCCAAGGAAGCAGTCTTATTACAGCATGCTGGATTCTTTAGCAAGCTGCATTTCCTAACCCATTAATCTATACTTGTTTCTTTGTGAGAAGTTAACATTATTAATTAAGTTAACATTATTAATTAATTAAGTGCTTTGGGAGTTAGGATACATCTTGAGTTAGAAAGTTACTTAAAGAGGTAAAAATGGGTGAATCAGAATCAGATTCTGCAGCTAGTTTTTTTGATGTGGATGCCTTGTTTAGTTATAACTATGGACAAAGTAGTGAGCTTGGCGCAACCTATTGTCAACCACCGTATACTGATGGTACAGTGTATAGCAACACCAATAATTATGAGGACATTTCCCATACTGCAGTGTATAGCAACACCAATAATGATGAGGACATTTCCCATACTCTTCAAGAAGGTATGTCAAGGTTATCAATTACAGGAGCTTCTGAATGGCATACAGGGGAGTATCCCCAGTCCTTCGCCAATGTCCAACCTTGGCCACATATAGAGTATTCTCAGCCCTCCTTTGGTGTCCAACCTTGGCATATTCCACCAGAGAATTATTATGCCGGTACTTTCTTTTTGTATGTCTTGTCTTATGCTTTTTGTGTATCCTTACATTATGGTTATGAAGATCTTTACAAAATTCTCAGGCAATATTGGTGTTCTGGAAGATATTGGCTGTTGCTCTAGTACTGGAGATAGAAATTATGATGAGGAAGAACAAAATCATGGGATAGAAATAACAAATCAACCAGAGATTGACGGTGAAAATGATAGACAACAAAATGAAATGAATGCAGTCCCTGTAAGTATACTTTTTCTGCCTGATTATATGTTGAATATTTTGCAATAGAAAAAAAAAAGTGTATCTTAGGATGCTTTTTCCCTATCATGAAATTAGTCTGTGCATAGTCAGTGCAACAGTCGTGATTTTGCCCCTGTGAAGGTTTTGGTTGTTAATGACAGATTTGTAGGTGTTGATCTTTTTTTTTTTTTGACAGTGACAGCAACATAGGAGATACTTTCCTTGCCTAAATGATTTGTTTTATTGTTTATAATCCTGCAAGATGCTTTGTTGGATAGTCCTGTGCACTTGCCAAATCTAGAAGCTTTAAAATAGAAATTTCACGTGCTTAGGACAGTGTTATTACAATTTTTTCAATAGAAAATTTAAATGAAATTTATTGTTTTATTGTTTTCATGCAGCAAACTCCTCAAACAAATAGAGATATACCTCCAGTTGATGATGCAATGTCTGATCATGAAACGCTTCTAAATAGGTAGTTGGTTTAATAAAGAGATATATATGGTTGTTGCTTCATGAACAAATTTATGGAATACAACCTCTTTTAATCGTTTTTTCTCATTATGTTTTTATTGGGAGACTTGTATTGCCTTCTAAAGATGAAGAAACTAGAGCTTTGTAATTGATGAATACACAACTTTCTGAACTTGTTTTTATAATTTGTGTGTGTGAGGGGTGACAGATAAACTTCTTTTTCTGTTTCTATTTAAGAAATTTGAAGCTATCCATTCCTACAGAGTATAAATCACAAATTATATCTTTGAGAGACAACAGATGACTTGCAACCCTTTCTATCTTGGAATTTGCTTTTGTTTTGCATTTATCATTTAGAAGCTCTGTTAGTCATTTAAAATCTTGGTATATTTACATCACTGGGCATTATCCATTTTACTTCTTCTTCTTCATTTTGGTTCATCATGTTCTGAACTTATTTGTTTAGTTCCAGGGTGGTGAATTTTTCACAACATCCCATAGCTGGATGGAATTTCATTTTTCATCTTCTTCCTACTCTTTGCATGTAGTATTTAGTAGTGCTTTGATCTGGTTTCAGATTGCGGCTTAGTGGCTTTGTTGAGCGCGAAGTTGAAGGGGATGGAAACTGTCAGGTTATCTATCTCTTACTCACCTTATCATTCCATTTCATGGCTGAGCACTTTTCATGTTGTGACTCATGCATATCTGTATTCTGCTATACTGAAAGTGAAATGGCATTTTCTAAGTTTAGGGAAACCTGATCTCTTTCTGCCAAATTAAACAGGGTGCAGCCATACAAAAATATAAACAATATTAAGAAAACATGCTTGCTTGATAACACAAAGCATCATTATATTATGCTGGTTCATGAAGTAACATGTATGCATGTATTGTTTCAAATTTGACAATATGTTGTATTTTGGTGCAGTGGTGCAGCAAGTTTGAGATTATGTAGTCCCAACATTATTTACTTTTCCAAATAATAACCATTTGTCTTCACTTTTATTATCTTCCAGTTCCGTGCTTTATCAGACCAGTTCTATCAAACACCAGAACATCATAGAGACATCAGAAAACGAGTTGTTAATCAGGTGATCATTGTAGTATAGTGCATGCGTTTTCTTTAGTTATAGTTTGCTTGAATATTTCAGTTATTTTTATGTGTTTTAATTTCTTGAACGCCTATTTGTATGTTCTCACATATAATATAATTTTCAATTTCATCAGCTTAAAAATAATCCGGAGATGTACAAGGAGTACATAGCCATGGATTATGATGAGTATTTGGAGATGATGGCGAGGTACTATTCAGTTGCTTTGCCTTGATCTCATTATATTGTCATATTGCTTTTATTATATATGGTGCTTCTCTTAACCTTGTATTTATATTTATTAATCCAGGGATGGGGAGTGGGGTGATCATGTGACATTGCAGGCTGCTGCAGACTTGGTATGTGAGATATTATATATATATATAGTTCATTTTGGGCTTTTAGTTTAATGTTTTAGAAAAAAAAAAAAAAGGTTTTTCCCCGCACTGTGCATGCACACATTTCATATTTTTATTTATGCATGTTAAATTGCCAGTGTTAAGTTTGCGTACACTTGGTTATGCATGTATTAGAAATATTGTGCAGTATGGTGTAAAGATTCTCATCGTAACATCATTCAAGGACTCCTGGTACATCGAGATTATTCCAAAGACGGAGAAGTCAAAAAGAAGTACGCGACTCCTTTGATATGATGTCCATTATTAGACAAGTGTTAAGTATAGGACAATTAAGTTATTAATAACTCGTGACCTTGTGTGTGTACGCAGAGGTGTACCTGAGTTTCTGGGCAGAAGTGCATTACAACTCCATTGTTCTTCAAGGAGGTAACATTATTTTAATTTGTTTCATTCAGCTTAGCTTTAATTTGTCTTGTCCTGGATTATTATTATTATATTATGTTGTTTTGCTTTATGCATGTGTATCTAACTATCTGCCCGGTCTAATACTGCAGATGATGTTAAGGTGAAGGGGAAGAAAAGGTGGAGCTTGGGAAGAAAGAATCCGGGTAGGTAGGCTAGGTATCGTAGTTGATTCTTAGCTTCCCATAGTATTTGTTGTTGCACTTGATTGGCTTATGTTGTACAGTTAGTTTGTGGTGCAACATGAAGATGTATGTTGTTGTTTTATTTTTTTAATAGTTAATTTAACAATATCAACCAATTAAATTTATATTTGATTTTTGCAAATAGAATTGAAGTCTTTCTCTCCCTCTAGCTTCTTCTATTATCGTTTTTTATCCATGGCATGCCATGCATGCATGCTTCGAATCAGAAAAGATAATAATATATGGGATTGAAATGTATATTTGGTCACGTGCAGGGCATGTGTAACATTCGGGTATTTTACAATACTAAATAGCATATGTAATATTTGGTTTACGTGCAGTCACAGTGCAGGATACGTGCAACATCTGGACCAAATTAAATCGTCCAAACCAAATAAGATTAGGTAAGAATAGCAATATCAAATTTGATTAATTCTATTTGAGATCTAATTTATAAAATGATAAGAAGAAACGCGGCAACTGTCTAAATTGAACTTTAAAAATTTGTCTAGTCAATTGATCGTCTCATTTCTTTCTATTTGACTTTGTCTTTTTGATCAAGATAAATAATCTCTATTAATGATTTCTAATCTAAACAGTATAGATGTGAAACCATTTGACTTGGTTTGCTCTAAAATGAGTTTTTCCCTTCCGAGTTTTCAGGTTCATAACTTCATATCTTGTATTATTTTTCATTTATTTAAGCAATTAAGCTAAATTGTTATCGCCAAGCACCTTGTGCTCAAATGACATGTAGTGGCCTCCCTCAAATGAAAAGTCATGAGTTCGAGCCTTCAACAAATTGAGAGAAATATAGATGAACAGATACTACAATGTAATATGGTCAATTGTATTAAAAAAAAAGCTAAATCGTTATCGTCTAAACAAAGTTATTCAAACTGAACCTTGCCGGGCTTGTAAAATAGGCTTTTGTTGGCTCATTGGAGTTTCTGGGTTATTGGAGGCCCATTATAAATTGGGCCCACAAACAAATTGAGATACCCGGCCACCCGGGGCATAATAGTAAATACAAGATAAAACCTCATCCGTTGAGAAAAACATCAGAGGTTTATCAATTCTGAGGCAAATATCAATTGCCCCAAACTCTCTTATCAGTTATCTCCATTTCTGCTTCGATCGGCACTCATGCTGACGCTGCTACATGAGAAGAAACAAGGAAAAAGTTGAAGAAGCAGAAGATATCAGTTCCAGAGATAGAATATATAGATATCAATGGAGGCTGGAAGGCGCTTGTTTTCTTCGCCATCACCATTTCCTCACAAGGCCAACATTAGAAACTGTTCTTCTTCTTCTTCTTCAGGTAAATTTTACTCAATTCCAATGCTTTTTTTTTTTTTAATTTTATTTTATTTTGATGAATGAGTATATATACATGTGTATTTGAGTAGTGAAATAAGCACAGTATAAGTGTTTGTTTGGTGTAAGGCATTGCATTTTATTGCAAACATTTATACTTTCTTACCACTCCTTTAGGCTTTAGCTTGCAAATTTCTCTTTATTCAAATGTAATAATCGCTTTGCAGTTTTGATGCTTCATGAACAAATAGCTCCTGCACTTGCTTCTGCCCCCTCAACACGCATCAATTCTCGGCTTTCATTGCGTTTTGCGAAGGAAGAGCACACATCCTTGGTGAGACTGAGTGCCCTTGGCTAGTTTTAAGAATCAAAATTTCCTATAGTCTTATGCTTTTGCATTCAATTCAGCTCAATGCATTTATCCAAGTGCAAGTATATAACAATGACTTAATATGAGGATTGGTTTTTCTGCTGAAGGAAACTCTGGATAGAATGCAAAGGGAAGCTGCTAGCTCAGTTTTTGAGGAGGAGGATCACACTAATTTTTCTGAGGAATACATTAAGGATGCACAAGAGAGGCTGCTTCGATTGCCCGGTATATGCTATCTGTAAGATTAACTGTACTGGCTTCAAACTTTTTGTTATCAGTGAATTTACTGTGAGGCATGAATTGAAAACATTAATTGAGTTTTCTTTATAGTATGGAATTTTTCCTAACTTTCTGAGCTGTTTTTTTCGTCGTGGTTATTGTCAGATTTCCATCCTTGCTTGCAAAGGGAGAAGTATCTGCATATATGACTACAAAGTCCTTACCCTTACCCAGTAAGGCAGTGGATTTAATTAATGTTGAACCATGCAGTGTGGTTGCCCTTGCACAAGAAGCTTTGTTGGCTTCAAGAGAAGCAATGTCGCTAGCTGAAGACTCCAAGTTGTTAGGATCTTTCTTTGATGAATCTCCCCAACCAATGTCAGTTCCTGATGAACTACATTATTGTAATTGTTTCTGCATCTAAATTTGTATTACAAACTTCACACCAAAACCTCATTTTGGATTTTTTTTTTCCCTAGCTTGACCAATGATCCTACGGAGGAAGAAAAGATTATCAGGTCAACACGTCTACTCGAGAGACGATCTAAAAGGAGAGGAGTGAAGCCAAAAGTTAAAGCTCCGGATATTCATCATTTTAAGAAGCCAGATGTTCAGAGAAAAGTGACTGGAACATTTGATCAAAATGATCCTCTTCGGCTATTCTTATGGGGTCCAGAAACAAAACAACTTTTAACCGCAAAACAAGAGTCTGAATTGATTCTGAATATACAGGTTTCATACTATTCCAACTTTGATTCCTATAGGAGCAATGTGTTTTTCAATTTATAATGCAAAACAGAATTTCTGATTATTACTCATTGATATACCAGGATCTAGTGAAATTAGAAGAAGTAAAAGTTCGGTTTCAGAGGGAGTTTGCTCGTGAACCAACACTTGTCGAGTGGGCTAAAGCTGTGGGCCTCAGCCAGCTAGCGTTACAATCAAAACTTCATTTTGGCAACAGCAGTCGGGAGAAGCTTATCAATGCTAATTTACGAATGGTAGTTCATATTGCTAAGCAATATCAAGGGCGTGGCCTGAGCTTTCAGGATATGTTACAGGTACAAGAATATCTATATCTCAATGGTGGCACGATTGCTATATATACTAAATAGAATAGGATGATTTGTCTGAACTGAGAACTGGTGAAGTTATTCACATTCCTGCTGCTGTATTGGTTAACTTTTACAGGAGGGAAGTTTGGGACTTATGAAGAGTGTTGAGAAATTCAAGCCTCAAGTTGGTTGCCGGTTTGCTACTTATGCATACTGGTGGATAAGACAAGCAATCAAGAAGGCCATATTTCAACATTCTAGGGCAGTCCGTTTACCTGTATGGCCCTTTGAAAGTCATTAATGTTTTAGTGTTCAACATTAAGCTCACTGCCAGAGATTTGTTTCTTTTCAGGTTTTAGTAGCTTATGAAGCTGACCTCAATAAATTAATGTTGCAGGTGAGCATATATGCCCTCCTTTCTAAGGTGATAGAAGCTAGAAAATCATGCATTGAAGAGGGTAACCACCAGCCAAGCAAAGAGGAAGTCGCTAGACATGCTGGAATTACTGTTGAGAAGATGGAGAGATTACTATTTACCGCAAGAATGCCTGTTTCACTTCAACAGCCTGTATGGGCAGATGATCGTACTACATATCAGGTCTGTTTTCTTGTGGGACTCTTTTCCTTACAAACTTAAATCAGATGTGCCTCTGTTGAATTAGGCAGTAAGTGGAATATCTTGTGTGTTTTTCATCCTTAGCTTAATGAAGAGTGAATATTTGTTTTACTTTAATATAATTTCAGGAAATTACAGCTGACAATTCAATCGAAGCCACTGAATCGAGTGTATCAAAGCGAGTTATGAGGCAACATGTGCGTGGCCTCCTGAAAGTTCTGAGTCCCAAGGAGAGGAAAGTAATCCGACTAAGATATGGCATGGAAGATGGACAGACGCGGTCTCTGTCAGAGATTTGTGATGATTTTGGGCTCACAAAAGAGAGAATTCGACAAATACAGAGCCGAGCATTATACAAGCTGAAGCAGAATCTCAGCGACCATGGCCTGGATGCTTACAGGGAGATGCTCATTTAGAGGTGATGTATTCTTGAATCTACAATCCCAGTCTCTTTCAAACAACAAATTAAAACCCGCAATTTATGGCTGACAGAGACAAATGCAAGAATATATTGGATATTAATGTAAATATATACCAAGTGTCGTGTCTCTTTCTCCTCCAATTCTTTTGTTGGTAAGGTTAACAAGGAATGGTGGTTGCCATGATCCACCCTGCCCTCTTGAATTGTCTCCTATCTTCTTCTTCTTCTGTGAATTTTCTAGCATCATTCCATATATTATGTAACATCCTATCCTTTCTGCACTTTCTCTTTTGTATTTACCAGCTTAGCTTACAAATTAAAGCTGAATTCAAGTTTACAATATCCAAATTATGTAGTACTTCAACTTCTATAAAGAGTCAATACTTTCATTATGGTGTTGTAAAGCTCCGATCCATATGTTTCAATAACAAACAGTATTAAAATACTTGGCAGAAGAAATGTGACATATGTATATATATGGGCATGCAAGCTTACAACAATATATATATATACTATAGTGAACAGTACTTTTATTAAAGGTCAGAACGAACAAGATCGTGATATAATATTAAGAAGGTGAAGTATGACATTATAACAGCCCACACTGCTACCGGCGGTGCTGGTTTCCGGCAGTGATCCATCTTGTGTTTTATTCAAATATTTCTGCACCCAATGAAGAAATGAAACCAGTCAACATATATATGTTAACTTACTATAATACATGAAACCAGTCAACATATCACATATATATATGTTAACTTAATTACTATAATACAAATAATCCTCAAAAAACATGTCTGTAAAAATAGAAAGGTTGAGAATGGAATACTACTTACGGGTTGAGGATAATGAGGAGGTTCAGCAAGAACAGAAACTTTGACGACGGAGCCATCTCTGACATTGTAAAATGTAAACAGACAGTGGCTGATCACTCTGCATTTCCACACCGTTATGGCGAAGAATCATGGGATCATTGCCCCATGCCTGTTCTATAATCTTCGCCAAATCTCTCACCTTATCTGTTTCTTTCACCTCCGGGTACATCTCCGACGTCGGCGATCTAACCTTTACTATCATCGTATCCTCTTCAGCAGCATATACACCTAACGACAACGTAGGAGTCAACAAATTAAATTAAAGAAACCATATATACTTGAATTGATTGTTTGGCGAACATTCCGTGGTTCATGTTCACCATCATATCATATCGTGTATATATATATATATATATATATATATATATATATATATATGTCTTTCCGGGCTTATAATATATATACACAGAAAGTGGGCGGGCGGTGTTGACTGTTGAATGGGGATTGGGGAGTGCTAACTAACTCCCAAGTCCCAACTGCATATGCATGCATGCATGCCCACAGTACATTATATTGTAGGTGGACCACACAACGACGGCTAGCTAGGGCTGAATATCCATCCATTTTAACGTTTTTCATTTGGACTTCCATGTTTAATTTGTGTTTAATTGTGTGGAGGGAGTCTGGGATAGGCCTCCAACTGCCACTCAAACCCCAACTACCCAATTTGAGGATAAATCAATATCAAAAACGCCAAAAAAACATAAACTTATTACTTCTTGATCCATTTCTTTTATTCAATATAATTTTGAGAAGATTATGTTTTTAATTTTTTTTATTATATATATTTGGTGTTATTATATTGAGACTTTAATCATTCTTTATTAGTTGTTGTCATACATTATATGTTCATTGCATTTTTTAATTAAAGAAGGGAAATAGTAGAAATGAAAATTATTAGAAAGATTTTGAAGTAATCAATTGATATGGATGTGCCATTATTTGATAGATATATTTAATGGGTTTTTTAATGATTAAGTGTAATACAATACAAATTGGGCCCAATTTGCAATAAGATTATGAAGATAAATGAAATACGGAGTATATGATTCAATCAATAACGCCATTACTTAGACAATGACTAATTAGGGTATTTATATTTTCATGTTTGGCCTTACAGATTCAATACAAATAAATGCACTCATACTTTTTAAGTCTGTAAGGACAAACTTATCAAATGAATGTAAATTGTTACGTTTTTAGGGCATTTATATTTTCATGTTTTTTTTAAAAAAAAAGAAAGATTGATGCATGATGCCTAAACTTTGATTTACAAGTTTCCCAAGGTGCCAAAACTGATATGAAGGGTCAACTAACCGCTGCGTGGGAGGCGAATGAAACGGAGAACACTGTCAGATCAATCACTTTTAAAAGTTGGATCAAGATCAGATGAAATACAGAGCAGAACAACCCTTAGCTTTATTTCTCCCAAAAAAAAAAAAACCTCAATATGCATACAATATAATTAAGGTACATACATACACTAAGACCTTGTCCTGACACTCGATTGGAAAAAAAAAAAAGAAAAAGTACATACATACAGATAAGGGGAGAGCGAGAGAAATGAAAATGAAGCTAATTAATTAGGAGCATCAGCGAACACCCTGACTTTAACCACAGATCCATCTCTGAGATTGTAAGCAGTCAAGGGGCTATCGCTGTTCATCTGAGCCGCCGAGTTGCAATGGAGAGTCATGTATTCACTCCCCCATGCCTGTTTTATAATCTTCACCAGATCCTTAACCTTATCGTGTTCCTTCATCTCCACCCGGAACTCCGATGTCGGCGATTCGATCTTTATTCTGATGCTCGTCCGGGAACACTCTGCATCCATGCTTAACTTGATGGGCTTAGGGTGACTGATAAGTAAGCTAGCTAACTATCTACAATCAAAGACTATAAATTAATTGATATATAGCACAGCACACAGATAAATACCTGGGGCTGCAGCTTGGTTCGGGTTCATCTCAGTGGGGATCGGAGAAAATTAAAATTAATTGATAGCACAGCACACAGATACTAATACTCATAATAATAGTATTAATACTGGAATGGATAAGGATTGGATCCCTATGTAAAGTCTTCATTCTGTCCAATTGTATCTCTCTGACCTCATAAAAATGAATGAAAAGTGCATACGTCCACATCCGTTACACTATTTCACCCTGCACGCCTCTTCGTTTCATACAAATTAAACCACCTTTTATATTTATTTAATTATAAAATAATATAATATTGTATTCCAATTTCTAACGCTATAAACGAAATAATAGTAAATAATTGGCTACTTCAAAAAAAAAAAAAAAAAGTAAATAATTGGCTGATGCATTGTGTTAACATACTAGCTATAAGACTTGTTAATATTGTATGTTTTGTCTATAAAGAAAACAATGATGATAAAATTAATTGTTTTTAGTGTACATTAAAATATAGCATAAGAAGGTGATCCACTCGGATGCTTTCTTACATAAGAAGGCGAAGGATTTTATTTTAATAAATAATAAATAATTAAAAATGTAATATTTGACTAACTTTAATTAATTTAATGAACATGGTGTAAATAGTAAATTGTCCTATTTACATTATTTATAAAGCTGATAAACCTATTAAAGAGTGATGTAAATAACAATTTGCATAGTACAAATAAAATTTTTGATGGGTAAAGTAGTTGAATCATGGAAAGCTGATAACCTAAAAATAATAAGAATAAGTCAACCTTCATCAGCTTTTAACTTGTACGATGTACACCCATCTCCCTACTTTATTCATGTAATAGAATCTGCGATCAATCAGCTTTTAACTTGTTTGGGATGAATTAAGGAATCAGATAAAAGGAGATGGAAGAAAATTTAAAGGGAAACTTGTGGGAGTTGAGCTAGCAAAGGTGAGGATGAGAGATGGAGAAAGAGAAGCTAATATAAGCAGCAGTGGTGGAGTTATGTAGTGCCACAGATCTGAGCTTATGAGCATGTAGGCAGAGAGAAAGAGAGAGACGACACATCGAGAGAATATCGGAATACAGTGTGGAGTGGACCACGCCGCTTACACAGCTACGTAGCCTGCAGAATATACCTTCCATACGCGATATAGTGCGATACCTCGTTTATTGGAAATATTTAAGGTTTACATATCAAACCCTACGTACAACCTACCCAAGATAAATACACTTTGACCACAAAACCCATCCCACAATTTTTTATTTTTTATTTTGTGTTATACTTTTCTCTTTGCTCTTTTATTCCATTTTGCAATATTATTCTTCATACGTACAATCAATGCGTTATCGTACAACCATATTGATAGACTTGAGCTAAAGTAAGTCAAAATTATAACACGTTATTATGACGCTATGCTAGCCGTGATTGAGATGGATTTAATCATTTGAACCTAAGATCTTTCTTATATATATATATATATGTAAATCAATAAATTAAGAATCATAATAAATAATTAACGGAATATTTTGTTACTAAAGTTTACACTGACAGAATGCGGAGATATTAAGAGGAACAATAATAATAATAATAATAATAATAATAATAATAAAGAATAAAGTAAGAAAAATGGTAAAAAAAAATACTAAAACAAAAATAATATGAACCATTCATTTAAATAAACAATTACACAAATATTTTTTTATTCGGATTTAATTTTATTGGCTCTTATTATATTTAGTAGATTAGTAGATAAAAGGACAATTTTTTTTTGAGTACTACTGACTCTGTAGTATTTGTTCATAGTTACTTTCTCAACCTACTGAAGTACAAAGAGTCAACAGTCACCTCCACTAAGGCTCGAACCCACTCCTACCCAGTCACCTCCACTGAGGCTCGAACCCACTCCCATCATCCATGGCTCGAACCTACTCTCATCATCCATGTGGGAGTGTAAACCAGGACACCGGGTGCCACTAGACCACTAGACAAAATATTTTATATGAAGGGACATAACAAGTTTTGTGGAGACAAGTATTAGTCCATATATCTTACGAGATGGAATTTGGTTTACACTTGTGCATGATTTGGATTGGGCCAAAAGCTGAGAAGATGTACATTGCCCACAAAGAATTTTTACAACTCCAAATATATAAACGTAAGACAACCTTTTAAGTTGTAACGCCTTAATTCCTATTGGGAAAATACAAAAGCTTTAATTTCATCAACGCTAGCTTTAATTTGGTATATGTTGTGGATCATAGGCTAAGCTCCTTGCATGTGGATGGAATATGCCGCTGAAATCCGATCCTCTAAAATTATACATCGATCAACTCCAACTCAAGTAGTTGATATATTCTGTAATACCAACAACCAAATGCAGGCTAGTGGGCTACAACTCTATGTCATAATGTTACATGATGAACCAAACATTATTTTTACTTATCTGCCATGGATTAAAATAAAATTATTAAGCTACATGCCAATTATCATTTTCGTTACTATTTAACGTGACTTTAATTATATTATTATTTTTTTTGCAACAAGAATAATTTTTTTCTCAAAACATATCAATTTATTAAATCAAAAATCAGTATGCACATAATCAAGCGGAGAAGGCCTCAAGCCCAATAGAAGCCACCCAAAGTCAAGAACCAAATAGCTATGGTATGTACCATCAATGTCACTATGAATTAGGGGCAATTATCTTTATTAATTCGTTTTTTTTTTTAAAGTACAAATTGTTGACGTTTAATATTATCTAAAAGACGCATCAAATAAATAGTAAAGTTATATACTATTTTAATATATACGAAGATGAAAATGTGGTAAAGAAACAATTTTGATAATTGTTCTTATATTATTGCCTACCCTCTGCTAGCTTCAATATAATTCCCATTCGGCAAAGGTGCATGCAGCTATGAGGATAAATTTAAGTAAAAGAAGACAAATTTTCAATAAACACCTTAGATTATTAGTAAAAACCTTTTAGAGCACGCGAAAGGGTGAAAAGGGGGTCCATTAATTTATTCTAACACTTGAAATGGATACAAACAAATAAACAAAAACAAAATAAATAATAAATAATCAGTGTAATTCAACTTTGTATAAATTTCTACTAGAATGTGCGCAGTAAAATATGTGGCACAAATGACTTTCATTTCACCAATTGGATTGTACATTTGTACAAGTGAGATGATGGATTTTGAGTTTAAATATAAAATAATATTTCAATTCGCGTGTCCATTCTTATTAATATTTCATATAATTGGTATGTATCTAAGTATCTATAAATAATCCACCATGAGCAATTAATTGAGAGAAACACGAAAATTAAAATACCCAAAGTTTAGGCATGGCTGGGATGGAAGATTCAAACTCTCCATCAGCAGCAGATGCAGGAAGCTCCATGCATGGCGTCACCGGAAAAGAACAGACCTTCGCCTTCTCCGTGGGCGAAGACCCGTCGGTCCCCACAGACACTAGTGCGAAGTTTTCATTGCCCGTTGACTCAGAACACAAAGCCAAGTCTTTTAAGATCTTCTCGTTTGCGAATCCGCACATGAGAACTTTCCATCTTTCTTGGATATCCTTCTTCACGTGTTTCATCTCCACGTTCGCCGCCGCCCCTCTCGTTCCAATCATCCGCGACAACCTCAACTTGAAGAAATCCGACATCGGAAACGCGAGTATAGCCTCAGTTTCCGGCAGCATTTTCTCTAGGCTAGTGATGGGCGCGGTGTGTGACTTGCTAGGGCCGCGTTACGGCTGCGCTTTCTTGCTAATGCTGTCCACTCCCACCGTGTTTTGCATGCCGTTGGTGTCATCTGCCGGCGGCTACGTGGCGGTCAGGTTCATGATCGGTTTTTCGTTGGCAACGTTCGTGTCGTGCCAGTACTGGATGAGTACCATGTTCAACGGAAAGATCATTGGGATGGTGAATGGCACCGCGGCGGGCTGGGGAAATATGGGAGGCGGAGTTACTCAGCTGCTTATGCCACTGTTATACGAGGTGATCCGCCGTGCCGGAGCCACCCCTTTCACGGCGTGGCGTATCGCGTTTTTTATCCCGGGGTGGTTGCATGTTACGATGGGGATTTTCGTTTTGGTTTTTGGTCAAGATTTACCCGACGGCAATCTAGATATGCTACAAAAGAAAGGTGACGCTCCTAAAGATAAATTTTCAAAGGTAAACCAATTAACTAATTAAACAAGAGCAAATACTAATTTTGGTCACAAGCAAAATGACAATTTTGGTCAATTTCTGTGAACTGAATTAACCAGGTGTTGTGGTATGCTGTGACCAACTACAGAACATGGATTTTTGTTCTTCTTTATGGGATGTCTTTAGGTGTGGAATTAACAACAGATAATGTTATTGCGGAATACTTTTTCGACAGGTACGTACATATACAATATGGTATGGTGAAAATTGATTTTAATTTGATAGAATAATATTTGGTTCAACTTAAATATATATACATATATATATATATATATTGTGGAACTTGGAAGGTAGGTTTGATCTGAAGCTTCATACGGCCGGCACAATAGCGGCGACATTTGGGATGGCCAACATAGTTGCGAGACCATGGGGCGGACTAATGTCCGACATAGCGGCACGGCGGTTCGGCATGAGGGGCCGCCTGTGGAACCTATGGATCCTCCAGACCCTAGGCGGGGTCTTCTGCATATGCCTGGGCCGAGCCAACAGTCTCCCCATATCCATCCTCACCATGATCCTCTTCTCCATCGGCGCTCAGGCTGCGTGCGGGGCCACTTTCGGCATCATCCCTTTCATTTCCCGGCGATCACTCGGCGTCATCTCCGGCCTAACTGGGGCCGGAGGGAACTTCGGGTCGGGACTCACTCAGCTTCTGTTTTTCACTCACTCAAGCTATTCAACCGCGACGGGGTTATCGTATATGGGGATTATGATCGTGGTTTGTACACTTCCGACGGCGTTGGTGCATTTTCCGCAATGGGGAAGCATGCTGTTGCCGCCTTCTAAAAATGTTAGTAAATATAATGAAGTGTATTACTACGGTTTGGAGTGGGACGAGGAGGAGAAGTCCCGAGGATTGCACCATGGCAGCCTCAAGTTCGCCGAGAACAGCCAGTCGGAGAGAGGCCGGCGGGTCGCTTCTTCTGCATCGCCGCCTCCGCCGGCGTAGACGTACTATATCTCTCCGATCCATGCAAATTAAATTAATATAACTAAAGCTAGGCCGCGAATGATTCACTTGAATACTACTACTATACGGATCGGACTACATCATTATTAATATTAACGTTTCCGGCGGCCATGTAATATATATATATATATATATATATATATATATATATATATATATATATATATATATATATATATATATATATATATGTTGTAAACAGGGCTAGTAATAATTCATTCATATCAAAAGGAAATCAAATAACCTTTGTTTACAATTTGGCCTGGGTTCGTATATATGGACATTATATTGTACCTGGTGGTGGTGATGGTGGTAATAGTGGTAGTAGTAGTGGTGGAGAACTGGAGATGATGTGGTCATAATCTTCCCTGCAGAAATAGTTTGTGGACATTTATGTTTAGGATTATGTGCAACAAACCATTAATCTGCAAGATTGAATATATGAAAAATTAAAAAATGAACCAGTCATTTTCATAAATATTACAAATTTTTGTTTATTTTCCATCGTTAGATCTACTAGATCAATAGTTTAGATTTATGAGTATATTTTATGATATTACATAAGATTTTATATTTTAAATTTTAATAGTTTTAAAAACAATATTTTAAATTTTAATATGACGTTTTATTAGTTATTGGCGATATGATCACGATCACTAATATTATATAGGTTATGATTGATAATAAACTTTTTATAATTAACTAATTAATTAATATTATGATATGAAATAAAGAGCATTTGATTTTTAATATAATATTATGTAATGTAAACTACTTTTTCAAAGTATGAACTTAGCAGGTCAACATAATCGGGAAAAGTTAACTCCACCCCCCTTTATCTTTTTAACAAGCCATATCATGAACTCATGTGCCGGAGCTAGCTGCTTTTATATTATATATTATATTGTTGTACTACGTACCAAAATTATCTCAGTAATTTTGGTTTTACAATGGTAAAAACAAAAATAGTCGAATCTAGCTACTTAATAATTGCTAGAGAAAAAAAAAAAAAAAAAGTNAAACAAAAATAGTCGAATCTAGCTACTTAATAATTGCTAGAGAAAAAAAAAAAAAAAAAGTCTGAGCACCAATATAAATAAAGTGCCCACCACCTCTCTTCCTCTAGGCTCTACCTTGCTTGGCTTAATTTGTTCTCCCTGCAATTCTTCTTCAATTCTCCACTGAAACAAACAACAATATAATACACTACACATATATATTCTGCATATATACATATATATAATTGCCTGTACATGGCATGCGACGAAGAGAACGGCGGCGATGGGAGGCGTTGTAACGGGAAGAACCCGCAGGGGGATTGCCGGCGCTCGTTCGGAGAGAAGTGCAGTCATCTGGCAAAGAAGCAGCGGGCCAAGTTTTACATTCTCCGGCGTTGCATAGCCATGCTGGTTTGCTGGCGTGAGAGGAACGACCATTGATATATATATACATATATATATATATATATATAATGAGGTAGCTGGCTAGCTAGCTTTGTATTAGTGTGGCGTGGCGACCTATAACGTATTAATTCATTTACTCAGTATTTTTAAATGGATTTATGTATGTAGAATATAGATTTTACTTTTATTTTATTTGTCGATATATCATATCATATATATTTAGATATTGTTTCTCTTTTTAGTAAAATAAAAGTTGCCGCATGATACAGATTCCATGTTATATGCATTCCCAAACTCTGCAACTAACAATTCCCTGTCGTACGAAGGTTTTTGTTTTGCGTGAGGATATATAGCTAGGTTCCTTAAATTAATTCGCCGGAAAATATATGCATTCCGGCGTTTCTGTTTGCACAGGCCTCCTATTTTTTTTTTTAATATTATTTTAAACGATAAGTGTTGATCCAACTTCTATGTAGAGTTTGATGTTTTTGTCTTTTTTTCTTTTTAAGATTAGGAATATATATATTTAAAAATGTACGAATTCAAAATTGTTCTTCTTACTATTTTTAGATGTTCTTGTACGAAATAATATTTAATGTTTTTTATAAGTTTTTAAATTATTATAATACCTTCCCTTTTAAATTATATACTATTAAAGTTACATTATTGTGGGAATGAATAATCAAATTAAATGAATGTCAATAGTTAAGCAAAACATCAAAAAAAAAATTCTCATCATAATATTTTTTTATAGCCAGAAAATAGAGCCGAAAAGGTTTTATATATATGCAATAATATAATATAATATCAATCTTTAATTATAATAATACATCTTAACTTAATACCATAATTCATTATTTCATCTAATTTGTTGTTAACATAAATTAAATAACATCAATAATTGTGCATTCTCGGTTTTATATATTTTCCTTTACATTGTTAATTAAACCCGGAAAGAAAATGATTCTTTAAAAAATAAAATAGAAGATTGGTGAGAAATTTAGCAATATATAATGAGGGTTTAAAAATGAATGATGCTCCCCAAAACAGGAAAGGGTAAATGCTGTGTCATTTCGGACAATCTTATCAATGAAGCTTATGCTACCACGACCTTAGACAGTCCCAGCTTTCATTTTTTAATTATTTCTGCTACAATTGTCCTACACATACATACGTCTATGATATATCATTGTAATTTATATATAAAAAAGAAAAGAAAAGGTGATGGAAATTAAAAATGAGTAAATAATGATGGATCTGAGAAATGAAATTGGAGGGTACAGTACAGCTACTATACCTTAGCCGACCGGAAGAATCTTATTCTTAAAAAATCGTGTGCGACCGGTACCGACTTGCTGATCCTGTACTGTGTAGCAGAGACTGAGGACTGAAGCCTCCCACTCGTGCGGCCCCTCTTTTTACCGTTCTGACCTCTTTTAGGGTTTATGGCCCCATTCATGTTACGTTGCTCATCACTCACACTCCCTGCTTTAATTAATTTCTTTCTGCCAATTCGAAACTTCATTTAATTATTTGCCCATACATATATACCCATCTCCCATCCGGTCCAAAAAGAGTAAAGTTCCAGTCATGTATCTTAATTTTATGAATGGAAGCAAACAAAAGAAATATAAGCTATGGATACTCATAGTATTACTCTCGTCCACAACTTTAATTTCTCCGCAGTCATCACAGTACATTTATATATTAAGTATGCAAGAATGCATACAAGCACATGCATATCTACTTCATTAATTCACTCATACATAACGCATCAAGTGTTTATGATTGAACCCCCCCCCCCTTTTTTTTATTCCCACACAAATTTTGTCTTGTGTAAAGTGATGTAAGAAGTTTTTTATTTCGAGCATAGCAACATTTTAAACGAGAGTTATGTGTAGGGTGCATGATTCAAAGTCCATATATGTACATAGAACTATTACCTTGTGATGGGTAGTAATGAATTGAATTATTGGTTTTTGTTGGGAAGCCATGATGGTTTGTAGTGGCCGGCCTATGTTAATTTTGAAGCAGAAGGTGAAGGAAGATGGTGAAAATAGTGTATAAAATGCACGTGCAGGCCTGACAGGACTCAGAATTGGTTTTATACATTGGTGGCTCTTTTAGAAAAACTGCCACCAGTAGGGACACCAATACAGAAAAAGAATATTTTAATTAATTTATTTTCAAACTAGGAAGTATAGTATTATATGTAATCTCTGATCAGATCATTATTTAATTTGGGTATGTATACAGTGTGTGGTCAGCCGCTCATACCGATGCAGATTTTATTGATCAATTGGTAAGAAATAAGAATATAAATCTTACACTACTTGCTCTTTATTAATTTATATAAAAATATGTACTTGTTGTTTAAAGGTATATTCTGAGATCTTAACCAACAAAAGATTTCAAGGAACTAAATTAATTTAGATTGTCTATAATTAAAACTAACAAATTTAAACATTGTGATAAACATGTTAATTGGTTGATCAACTTGATTGAGGTTGTCCTCAATCTTCTACTATTTTTGATATTACAAAAGCGTGTGTAGCAATGTGTGATTATTGCATGCATGGAGATACTCAAATTAACCTCACTTGTGCTTTAATTTTTTGAGATTAACGTAACTTACTTGTTTATGCCTATCCAGTTCCTATTGCAGCCCACTTTATTAATTATTTCAATCAATGATGATAATGATTAGCGTTAATCATGCTTTTCAACTTTAGATCATTGACCTATATATACTACTATGGAGTAATGTAATTATTTGCATATATGTCTCCATCCATTATCCTGGTCAAGTATACAGAAATATAATATGTGCGAAGAGTAATTCTACCTATACTCTCAATTCACACTCCCATTTTTTATTCCATATGAGTTGGCATGCTTTGATTGATCAATTTAATAGGGGGCCATGTGTTTATTCATTCTTTTTTGTTTCATCCTCCAATTAAATTTGAACACAAGTGAGAGTAAAAGTTGGGAGTATAATTTTGGGAGTGCATCTAATATTTTTGATGTGCGAATGGTATTACTATTATGGTAATAATGGTGAATGATTTGATGTGATGTATTTGAGTGGTGGTATAGTAGGTGTAGGCATGCTTTGGAGATGGAATGCAATTCAGGTGGCCCACGTTGCAGTATTATATTTTTCAAAGTTGCGAGGAATGGGTGTTTGATTGGAGTGGACAAAGATAGATAGATGAGCTGAGCATGCAACAATATATTATATTAACCTAAAAAGAATTATTGATCTTAATTAATTTTGAGAATCTCATCCTCCTGAAATTTTAATAGGATTGGTAAAAGGTATTCATTGAATGTATACTTCTTTTGTTAGCGTAACTAAGCTAATTAATAGTCTTGAAATTTTTTAACAGGTTAGTAACATACAAATGTTCATTACATACCTATTTTGATCGTGTAACTAAGTTAATTAATATGTTGAGTTATGTGGGATATAAAATAATAAAAATAAAGTAGATAGGATGATATAGGGAGGTCTAAGTGGTTATGTTGTTAGAATACCTGTGAAAATTGATTGAATTAATTAGAAAATTAAGCATTAATATATGTTGAGCAATGAGCATGCACATAATAATGATGGAGGTGGCTGGCAAACTCTGTTTCAATAATTCAACAAAGTCCTTGCCATTAGTAAGTAGTAGCTAGCTACCCGCCGGCCCTTCACATGTCTGCTGCCCCAGGCCAGTTTGAGAAACATGACTACTCCTTCCACCATTGCTATCTTCATGTCTTTTCAACTTTAATTTCATTTTTATTTTCTAAATTTATAGATCACAGTTCACTTTTAGTTCTATTTTATTAAAGCATTGTTATTGTGGTTGTGGACGGGCAATGATGAAGACAGTATGTACGTGTTTTTTGGCTGTACTGCGTACTGTATGTCATTCAATTCCATCCATTTCCGTGAAGATCAGATCAGAGTTACGTTGGTTCAAAATTAAACCCGGCGCGGCCTATCATCATATCATCAGCAGCTCCGATCCACCTGCACCACCTTCCTCTCTCTCTCTGCAAAAGCAGCACAAAAGCCTGCAGATCAGATTAAAGTAGAAAGGAACAAATTAAAAAAGAAGAGAAGAGAAGATCAGATCAGATGACATTACTATTATTATTATTCCAACTGCATATATATATATATGCATTCACTGACTCACACCAATTACTGCGCGCACCTCAGCTCCGTCCTGTCGTATGCATGCGTTATGAAGTAAGGAAACATATATATATAGACATAATAATTATTAATTTTAATTTCATTTTATCCTAACATGCATTATATTCTCTAACAACTCCACAGGTATATATAGTAGCTCTTCCAACATCAACTTTAATGAATTGAATAATTAAACAAAAAATAGTAATTTATTTTATTTAAATACTCCATATGTATTTATTTCTGTATTTAGAGTACAAGTACAGTGATGACGAGTAATTGTTGGAAGTTTCAAGAACGATATATTATATATGTAGATTCTAATTCCGATTTCGCACGGATAATTGATTGAACTTGGCTTTGATTTTCTCCACAAACTTGTCACCATTCTTTACTGATGATCCGTTGCTGGCCAAAGCATTTTCAAGATTCTTCCTCACATCCTTAATCGCCTTCCTCAACTCAATCGAACTTTCCGCCTTCATCAAAAGCTTAATCTTGGATGCAACTTCCTCCTTACTGATTGATTTCTCGTCTTCATTGCAGAGATTAATCCCAATCTTCCACTCATCCACCACTAACTTACGGTTAGTTGGTTGATCAACAATGAACGGGAAACATATCATTGGAACACCGCACCATATACTTTCCAGAATCGAATTCCATCCACAATGCGTCATGAAACCTCCCACTGCCGGATGTGAAATCACCGCAGGTTGATCGCACCATGGCACGATCAACCCGCGATCTCTCACACACTCTTGAAATCCATCCATGGAGAAATCCGTTTCATCGTCTGTAATGGCCATACCAGGACGGACAACCCAAATGAAGTTCACCTTGCTTAGCATTAGCCCACGCCCAATCTCTATGATGTGTTCTTGGGTTAAATGAGCAAGGCTCCCGAACGAAGCATATAGAACAGAACCTGGCGGCTTTGAGTCCAGCCATTTGCTGCAATCTGACTCGGGCAACAGGCTCCTGAAAGCTGTTTGCTCGGTGAAGCTTTGTGGAAAAAGGGGACCAATGGCGTAGAAAGGCTGTTTTTCTTCAAGGGCTGATATGGTCTGTGGTTCAAGTTCTTGGACAGTGTTACATATGACAATATCAGCTTTCTTGGCATCCTCAAAACCTTTGTACACTGTCAAGTAGACCGCTGAGGTTGTGTTGTTTTCTTGGAAGTACAGTGGCAGGTCTCTTGGTTCAATAGCCTCCACTCCCGGTATATAATCTATTGAATCCTTGCGACAATCTGGAGATGAACAACAAAAGATCGAATAATGTTAGCTAGGTTAGTTGAGCTTGATGATTTTGATCCAATTCAATATATATAATTTTCCTTACAGCCTGCACTGACCTTTACAGCCAAAATGGCCATTTTCTTTGAGGAGGTCCAAATGAGAGTCAATGGCAAAAACAAGCGCCGGTTCGGTGAAGAATGAAACACTCACGAGGTTATACTTGCTGGCAATAATGGACGGCCATGCGTAGAAACTGTCAGCAATCAGACATGTGGGCGGAGGCTCCAATCCCGCCAGCTTCTTGACAAGCTCATCTACGTGAGCTGAAAAAACATACATCATACCCATCATGAAGCCATGGGCATCTCTGGTCCGATCAAAGCCGAGGGGAAAGCCATCACTGATGGTTGTGTATCGTATGTCAAGGCCTGAATTACGGGGTTGGGTGAAGATATCACCGGTAGGAGCTGTGGTGGTGCCTCTGCGGGCTTTGATGATCAGAGAATCGATCAATTCTGTGTTGACAAAGGTGACGGTGAAGCCTCGGGAAGCAAGGTTGATGGAAAGATGGATGGCTGGATTTACATGGCCTTGGTATGGCATTGGAAGCACTATGGCATGATGCTTTTGGTTATTTTCTACCATTTTCCTGAAACTGATCAGGAGCTTCAATTCTCTTTGATCTGGAATGAATTGAAGGAGAGAACAAGGGCAAGCTAAGGAATTGAAGAATCTACAATATATAATTAATGATTTTGTCATTAGCATTTATCATATTAGTATTATCTAGGAATATATGATCTTAAAAACAAAATTATGGCACTGATAGATACTGATGATCAAATAAAACTTAGTTAATTAGAAGCAAAAAGGCATGTTCACTTGTAATGATTGTGCCGGCTGATGGAGATATATGCTAGATGTTTAGCCGGCCCATGCATATATATATGCTGACAACTTGCTATTTCTGTGATGCATCCTGACATTTTGACATCACAAGAAAACAATTAAGAACAAGACAACATATATATACCAAGAGCTCATGTCTCATGATGCTGTAATTTCTTGAATCTTGATTAAGAAAGATCACAGTTAAAAATAGCATTACAAAAATATTATATGAGCTCATGATCACAGTTAAAAAGCTCATTTAATTAGCTGAAGTTTTCATAAACGAACTTTCAGCACTCTTCTTCTACCTTTACCATTGAATTGGTTAATCAGGAGCGAAGCATTCATCCCATGCATGCATCTATTCAGTAACTGAGATCCCATACCACAAAAAGTTTTATCTTTGGAGCTACTTAATAAGAGAAGAATATTATGATAGAATACTGGTTGACTATGCATGATGCTTCAGCATAAAAATATAATTATGGTAAACCGGTTTTAACGCAACATTTACCTTGAGAATGATCGATATCCAACCCATTGAAAATGAGGTTCATGTGACATGGTATCCATGTTGTATAACTGTTTAGCCACTGCTTTCTGATTTCGACAGACACAACCTGTACATGGGGTCTCCTCGATCCAGAACATGCTGCTCCCAATCTGATCGAATGCCAAATGGATTTTCCTTCAGCCAACCACCTTGGTGAATAGCAGCTTTATCCAAATTTTCAACTGTAAGCTTTCCCTTTCCATATTTTGAAAATTCTTCTTTCATTCTAATAGCAACTTCTTCAATGTCAGATTGGAGAAATACCTGTCTTTCAAAAAACATAACCATAATTACCTAATTTCCCTTGCAGGATAAAAGAACAAAACAAAAACTTGGATCAACTCCTTTCTGCATCTAGACGGCTGTTATGGAAATACAGAATAAGTCTTATGCGTTTCCATATTGCATTTGATAATCAAGTAAAACAGTGTGTAGGACTAGGACATATTACTCGTACATACAATGAAAAGTTGTCATTACATAATTAATTACCTTCCCTCCAGAGGCAAGTAAGTCGGCTATTGCTTCAACCAATGACCTCTGCAACATCCTCCACCGGTGTTCTGGTTTGTTGAAATCAGGATTTGGACACTGCATTACAAACAAGTCTCAGCTGTAAATGATTTTTACAGTCAATCTCAATCATTATTGTACCATCAATGTTGAATATTACTCCACATTAAAGTATTCTTGACTTGGTAGTCAAAATCAGCAGAACCACAACCAAACTCTTTTAAGCTTTAACCCTAACTAGTTAAGATTAGCTAAAATTATAAATAAACGACACAATAGCATTTATACCTGAATTGATACAAGAACCAGCCTTCCAGGGTAACTGGAAATAATGGACCGAAAAGTTGATGTTGCATTTGTTGCAACAAAGTGTCTATCAATCAGAAGATAAATAAATTATAAATACATGGGCCACATCAATAGAAGCAAGCCCTAAATTAGCTTCTCAGATCAGGATAATAAGCTGTTTAAGAGGGGAGGATAGTACATACACATTCTTCATAAGAGATTGAGAAACATGGTCCAGACAACGTTTCACCAACTGGAAAGCACGTTAAATGAAAAGATTTATTAGGTTTGAGAAAAAGCATGGGAGTGAAAAATACTTAGGCAGAAAAGCTCCACCTTCCTATTTATCTCGAGGCCAAGAGAATTGAAATCCTTCCTCCTCCTTGCCATTCCAAAAAGAAACAAGCCATTCCCTATAGAGTTAAGACAAGGAGCTTAAGGTCCATTTGTTCTTTTTCAGGTCTACATCATCCAAGACTTTGGAGTTAACGGGCTAATAGCTAAGAAAATTGAAAAAGCAACTGAAAACAAAGAGAGTTACCACTTCCAATATCAACAACAAGAGGCCTGTCGGGATCATTATATATAGATTTCCAATCCATCTCAAATGGGTATGCCTGCATAAATATTAGCATGGTTGCTGTTATGATCATATTGGTAATTAACCTTATTTTCACAACTAGTGATGGAACTATCCGGGGCTAATCCAAGATAAGTGCAATGACTCATTGATACTGATCTTAAGCACAACAGATGGCACAAAGTTCTCATCTGAATTCTGAAAACATCTCTTTCCTTTTATAAGCAGTTCTCATATGACAACCTCTTCAAAGTAGTGTGTTTAATTACATATTGTAATTGAAATGATTTAGAATACGTACTCTATCTAGTGCCAAGAGCCCGGGAAGATTTCTTCCTTTCAGAAACTCCCAAACAACAGAAGCATTTTGAATCATGTTTTCAGCTGTGGCAGAGCTGGAATTCCCATGAAATGCATCACATGCCATTTTCCCAACAATACTTACATCACAATTCCTTTGACTTAGAGCATCAATCATTGCTGCTAACTTGGATGCTCCACCAGCATTGAGATTTGAGGAGCTGAATTTTACTGGGCCTATCCACATAATTTTCTAAACACATCAGGAGCACACTCTTGTCAGGGCATTTAGTTTCCACAAAATAACTCCTCAAGAAATTAGAATATACAATTATCTTATCATAAAGAACCAATCAGGCAGCATTGCTCTAAACTTAGATTCCTGAAAGCAGCTCATGGAAGAAGAATAACTAAATTAATTAAATGTATTGTAACTAATGAGATCTTAGTCATAGGGAGATCACCTTGAATTTTGAAAGAAAGCTTGAAATTTCCTCCAATGTGCTGGGTCCAAGATCAACAGGTTTCCAACCTACAAAGGAAGGGGCAAATGGAATACACAAGAAACTGCGAATTTATCTTAAGTCGTAAATGACCAATTCAAGAGCAGGTGAAAGATAATTGCCTTATCTAAAGTGCACTATTACATAAGCAATTCAGGCATAAAATAATTTTTTAGTAAATAGTCAATGTTATTTGATAGTACTCCATGTATCTTTTCTACACCAAACGAATGAACAATTATGGATTGTTATTATTATACAATTATCATAATTATTGACTCCGGATAATAGGATTTATGCAAGCATCAACTATGACATGGTGATCCAGTAGAAGATTTTAAAAAATGACAAAATTTTACCATCTAAAATGGAAGAAGCTGAAGATATCTCCATCTGATGTGGGTTACTATAATTTATGCACCAAAAATCTTTTGGTAATACAATTTCTATATTTCTTGCCTTTGCAGCCTCAACTATGGCATGGGCTTGTTTGAGTCCTTTGCGTTCCACAAATTTAATGGGAACAGGCAATCCAAAGGCATGCATTATTTGAAATGCCATTTCTCCAACAAACACCAAAGCATCACAGATAGATGCTAAAAAATGCAAGGCAGCAGCTTTGTCTATGAGATTACCACCACCAATCTGCATTAAAATTTAAAAGTTACTAAATCACATAAACAAAAATCCTACCTCATTTGAAAGAAATACAGAATATTAAAAAAAAAAAAAATTGATTCTGAAGAACAGAGCTCTGAAGAAGAATACTATGGCAACATAGGGCTTTTTATCGGTCCTGTTGATCTTTTCTAGTTGAGATAGGCCCAGCTGAAAGTGGAACCCTGCAATGCAGGCAGAACAGAAGCAAGCAATACCAACAGTTGAAGCAAGAATTTTATGCACTTCAGAAAATGAATCATTAACAAAAATATCAACACCAAACGATAGCTGTTGGGCAAACTTTTGACAGTTGGAAACATCATCTTTTAACTGAGAAATATTCTCAAGCAGAAGGATGTCAAGCTCTGTTCTTTTTTCAATCCAAGCCATCATCTCTGAAGAACCAAGTTTTGTTGGTATAACGTTGAGTTGTAGAACAGATGAAAGGTATTCTGGAACACAAATTGCAGCATCAATTAGACGGTGCAGAAACTACATCACATAAAAGCACATATGTGCAGCAGGAAACCTCTCACTGCTGAAAATATGCTGTCCTAGGTAAACCTATTTCATTTGGAAATCCTTCTTGCAAGACACCACATTATGATTTTATGAAAAATTAACATGCTGATTTGATGTGAGAAAGCATAATATAAAATGAATTTGAACATTACAAGTTCTTATACCTGCAACAGCTTCTAATGCAAGAGGCTTAGAATTAATTGTTGAACTCCAGCTACCCACTAGAATTACTTTTGCACGAGCTTCACAAAGATACTTAACTGTGGAAGCGGATTGGTGGGCTAGTTTCTTCTTATCCACTGGCAAAATGGTTGAATCAAATCTAACCATCACAACTTTCCCAAATAGTTCTTCCTTTGGAAACTGTCCGAGGGTTTGCACATGAGGGAAGAGACGTAATTCTGACTCATAATTAGCTTCAGCCTTATCCAGAGCAGTTAGTTGGCTCTTGACTGCAATCAAAGATTGGAGCTTTATAATGAAGTAGCTATAAATTTGAAATTTTTAGTAATTTATTTATGCATTTATAGGAATTTACCTGGTGATGAAAATTGAAGGCGCTGAAATTTCTTGATTTTCCGGCAAGTCCTACGCAACTTGTGTTTTGGGGATGCGAGCGAGTTTGTCCGACAGTCGAGGAAACATTGATTTCTAAACAGAAGAAATGTTTGGAAATTTTCCAGAATTTGAATCATTGTTTCTAGCCTTCTAGGAGTGAGCTGATGAGACAGAAAATGCCTGCAATCTATCCCCACCTCAACCCATCCTTCTCATATTATATTATTTACAATAATAAAATAAAATATTTAAAATTTTAACATAAAGTAATAATATTAAATGGGTACTTATTTTTGTACATGACACATAAAAAAATATTATTAGTAAAATAAAAGAATACGTGTAATTGGTGAGCGGATGGGAAAAAAGGAAACATGTATGAAAGCTAGGCTGGTGGGCGGGAGCAGCATTGAGCGTTAATTCAGGTAAACAGAACGTAGTTCCGCCAAGCAAATCCTGAAGAAAATTAAAGACTTAGAAAAAATAAAAAGTGGAATTCAGAGCACCACCCAATTGTTTTGAAACCTCAGGCGGACAACAATTCATTAATATCATATATCTTCAGGTACAGCAAATTAAAGAAAGTGAAAAGAGGAGAGGATCAGAGGGAGATCATGATCTGGGGTTCATCAGATCATGATCTGTCTCCTTCTCAAAATCCCTCCAACAACAACGCAGCAGCAGCCTCATCCCAATCCCAATCCCCATCCTCATCAATTATGGAGCCCATATCCTTCAAATGTTTCGTCGAACAAAATCTGGGCAGATCTGCACTTTTCCTTATATATTCTGTTCTTGAATTTGTGATGATCGTTTTGCTTTTGGTTGATGGCTTCTTGGCCTTCTTTTCCTATGAATTCGCTAAGTTTTTCGAATTGAAAATGCCTTGCTTCTTTTGCACTAGAATCGATCAGGCTTTGGTCCACAGGAACTTGAATTACTATTACAATGATACCATCTGCGAGTCCCACAAAAGGGACATTTCCTCCCTTTCCTATTGCCATGTCCACAAGAAGATTTCTGACATCAAAACCATATGCGAGAACTGCGTTCTCTCCTTTGCACCTGACAAGGATGCCCCCGATTACTATGCCGAGGATATTCCTGTTAAATCCCTCAATGTTTCCAGGTGTTCTTGCTGTATGCAATTTCTCAGGGGGGAAAAATACACCAGGGACATGTCACAGGCCCCGCCTCCCTCCCCGAAGGCCTGGAGAAACGACGAGGGTGAGGATGAAAATAATGTCAGCAATCCAGGTATATATATATATGGTATATTTCTATCCATTAGATCACAACTAATTGCTCTGATCTGATATTATATTATATATTTGTATTCAATTCCGGGCAATACAGATGATAACAGATCCTCCGAGGAGGGGCTATCCCTAGAAGATTCATCATGCAAGACGCCTAGTCATAGAGGAAACAAGTTTTTTGGAATCCCATTGTCAGATAGTCCTAGGGTTTCCAAAAAGACCAGAAACATGTCAATTGATTATTCTAATAATAACGATGTGTGTTTGAACGAAGGCGATGGAGGCATGATTCAGCACTTGAAGAGACAGGTTCTTCTGGAACGGAAGTCTATGGTGTCTGTGTGTGTGGAATTGGACGAAGAGAGGAACGCATCGGCCATTGCAGCCAACAATGCAATGGCAATGATTACACGGCTGCAGGCCGAGAAGGCTTCGATGCAAATGAAGGCGTCGCAGTACCAGAGGATGATGGAAGAGCAGGCGGAGTACGACAGGGAAGAGAAGCAGATACTGAAGGACATGATTTTGAAGAGAGAGGAGGAAATTGAGGTTTTGGAATCTGAACTGGACGTGTATAGAGAAAAGTTTGGACCTATAAACCTAGCGTGCAGTGAATTCTTCGAGATTGAAGGCGAAGGCGACGATGAATTTCACTCCCTCAAATTCCAATCCTTATCATCCTTTGGTGAAATCTCGTGCTTTAATGATGTACTAGATCATCATGAAGTGTATTTAGATTCTGACAATGACAGATCCCACCATTCCGCCTTGCTCACAGCCATTCCTGAAACCAAAGATTCATCTCCTCCATCACCACAAAAAGCTTTTTGTCAGGGAGACGATGATGATGATGAGGAGGATGAATCTCCTCCATCACCTGAAAAACTAGTTTGTGATGAAAGTGGTACTACTTATTTACTTCTTCAACTAACTATATATACTAATTTATTTTCTTCAATTCCTCTATCAGCTCATCCGATCCATTGCTAATTCTTTATTTATTCAATTCTGATGTGTGCGTGTTGGTTTAATTTTGTTCAAATCTTGATTTACTAGTAGGAACTGAGAATAACGTTTTCCTGACAAGAGAAAGTTCGTTAATGAAAGAGAGGGAGGAGACAGAAGAAGAAGAAGAAGAAGAAGAAGAAGAAGAAATCAAGAGCTAGCTAAGGTAGCAGAAGATGAGTGCAGCTAAATGCATGAATACATGAGCACTGCTACCACATGCATTATATTACAGATGAGATGAGATCAGAGGGGAATCGAATTGAATGAAGCGATGGAGCAAATTGAAAGCTTGAGTCTGTGAAGGCGTACGTGGGCGCCAGATCAGATTGAAACTAGCTTAGCATGCAGTCTACATGATGATTTTCCCTGGCCTTTTGAGGAGATTCCATAATCCCTCTATGCAAGGCAACCTAAGGGACCAAATTATTAATTAAATTAGGTATGTCTGTAGGCAGTAGACTGTATGTAGATCGAGCTGCTAGACTGCACCAATTTTGAAAAATCTAATATATCTCACAATTCTTAAATTAGATAACTAACCATGCCTGCCCTACTATCCTATACGCTTATGCATATATATATGCTATCTAACATAACCATTATATTATTTCAACCTTTAATTACTCAACAAAACTTTAATTAATTTCACTTGATGCATCATGAGTGAATCATGTTTTCGGATAATCTGAATTACGTCCACCCCTCACATACTTCTCATCACACCTACCCCAACGCATTAATTTTTAGACAAAGACTCTGTTTTATTTCTTTACTGCCAAGTTCAATTCTCTATCTCTCTCCCAGATACCTACACCTAAGATTATTTGCCTAAGCTAGAACCTCCTGATTTTGTCAATGCTATGAAACATAATCCAAGCAATAAGATGAAATCATGGGTTAGCATCATAGCACGCATAGATTTATCCAACAATATAATAACAATGCCGGCATGGAAGATGGATTTGAGACAATAGCCGTTGTATTCTTATTCGTGGGACGGGGTGCTGAATCACCACACCAACCATGTTGGTCATTCTATTCTTATTCTATAATTCATTATTTCACACCTTTATGATGTATGTGGTATATATAAAGATTTTGAAGGCACACTCATCAGTCATATGGCTATATATACTTTTTTGGTAGACTTTAGACTATTTTTTCGGTTTTGAGTTTTCACCTTACGGCTTGGCGTGGCTTTTGACCGACTTGATCGAGGGCAAATCTTTCACAACCAAGGAAGTAGTTAAAAGACATAGAATTTGGTGGCTACTTATATTAAAAATTTAGACTAATTTTGAATATTATTAATATTTTCAACTATTTATCTTTATCTCATGAATAGGTCCATAATACCTCCAATCCACAACATAACTAATTTAAAGAAGAAATGAACTCTTGGACTCAACTCTATAAATTCCCAAACCATTTTACCAAATGAACTCTCACAAACTACCAGACATTCAAAATTATAGTGGAGTTTGGATTGAGATAGCTCTATTTTCATGTACTTATACCCATATCACAATCTCATGGTGAGATAGATCGATATATTAAGTACTCGACTTCTTTTAGGCTTAGGAAAGCATTATATATTTAAGATTATTGTTAAATCAATGGAATTGAATATTAAGAAAAAAAATTGGATTGATTAAGAAATCAATTTCTTATTATTGAGAGGTGGACAAAACTGGATAATTCCAATAGCTGCAATCAGCTTAATTTTAATTGAATTGAAGGATCGGAGGATATTACCATATCCAAACAAAACCGTACCCTATATTAATTAGTTTTAACTACTAACGACATATGAATGATATGATTAATTAGGTAGCTAGCTTAGCATGGCAATCCGATTCTGCAATGACCAAGATGACCCGAATATTTGGTGAGCTCACCAACTTTCTTCCCTGATTGTGCGCTGAGATAGTCACGGTACCCGTACTTTTCCGCCCCTTTCGGATCTCCGGATGGTTTAAAGAAAGCGCCGTTCTTGAACACATCGCCCGAAGACACCCACGTCCATTGCTTCCATGAATCGTCGGGGCAATCCCTGTGGGTCACCTGCTTAAAGAAGTTCTCCCCCGGCTGCGCAATGTACCGGTTCCCCTGGCTGATGATGGTGGCCCCGGAGGACCCACCCACCGCGTACATTACCCAGTGAGTGTAGTCGTTGTTCACTATGTGGAACAATCCCCACCGGCAACGTGGCATTCTCTGGTGGAGCCTCTTCCCGAAGTGGTTGAATACCAGTGTGATTTGCATCTTCTTGTCGATGGGATCCCAGTTGTTGGCTCCGAAGAGAAGAACCTTGTCGTGGTCGGTGAAGTGGCAGTTTGAAATAGTGACGGCGGTGGACCCCGCCACGGCGTCTATGATTCCGTCTTCGCAGTTGTGCATGGAGACGTGGTCGATCCATACGTGGTGGGACCCGAAGATGGTGATTCCATCTCCCTCGTCCGGAGTCCTCAGACCTTTGTGGTCAACCGCGTCTCTGATGATGCCGCCCGGAGAGGCTTTAATGTCCCCCAGTTTGATATTGTGGATAATCACGTTCTGTACGAACTGGATCGTCATACCTATTACAATATCAAAAATATTATTAAAGGCATATGACCGTTGCCTAAAATTGTATATATATGAGTCGCATATATACCTGCTCCGCCCGCGATAGTCACGGTCACACCGCGGCCGTCGATTGTCTTGTTGCCCTGCACCAGAAGCTCCCTGGAAAGCTTGATGGTCATGCTATCAGCGAACGTGATCCACAAGGGCTCCTTCTGAATCACCGCATGCCGAAGAGTTCCGGGCTTGGGTTCCTGCACGTCGTTGTCCGATGAATCTGTAACCTCGTAGAATCTGCCGCCTTTTCCGCCGGTAGTCCCTTTGGCGAACCCCAGGGCGCAGTCGGCTAACCTGTAACGATTCCGGCCACCCCAGTTCGAATGGCATCTCCAGCAACTGTCAATAGGGTTCGTGGCCCTGCACCGCTCCCAGTGTCCTTTCTTTCCCCGCAACTCTCTTCTCGTCACATTATTATGATTGCTGTCGTCATCCTCGTACATCTCATTCAAACCTATGCTAACTCTTTCATTTAATTCACTGGTAATGTTTTCAGGATTGGGGTGATAGGCTTGGAGAAGACCTCTCCTGGCCTCCGCCTCGCGTTGCTTCCACACGTCATCGTCGACATCCGCTGACGTCGTTGCCGCCGGTATCACGGCGGCGATTGCCAACAACGCCAAGTAAACCCACCAAAGTATCTTGGTAGAGGCCGCCATTTTATATATTTATATATTGGGGGTTTATTATGAATGATGAAGAGGATGGCCTAGGATTGTAGCAAGCTAGGGCAGCTTTCCTAGACCAACCAAAACGCAAGAAGGGAATGAAAAACAAAACCCAAACTCTTTACAGATTTTTAGCTGTTGAGGTTGGGTTGGTTTCATTCCATTCCAAATTTTGGCTTCCTAAATACTGAGTTTGTAACCAAACAAATGGTGCGCAAAGTATGGACAGCCATATAACAAATGGATGAATTGAAATTAAAAGGACTGCCTAGTTAAACGCACAATTTCAAGGGCGAAAATGAAAGTAAAATTGTTAGAGTATCTCATTAATTAGTAATTTTTTTTGCAGGTCAAATAGGATCTGCTTGGTGCGCCTCAACCACACCCACACACTAGAAAATTAGCTTTTAATGTTTTCTCTTTCTTCATGAGCTCCACAAAAAACCTTACTTCCTGCAAATTAAATTCTCTCCCTCCTCTACCTTACAATCTCTCCCCTATGACAAAAAACTTCAAAAAAACAACTTGTGCAATTGTTCTTATCATTATATTGTATTTAGCATTAATAGAAAACTAACGGACGTTTACATTAGATGGAGCCCTTGTATATATTGCGATGAGCGGTGATATTTGAAGCTGATTTCCAAACCTCGCAATTAAACAATAAACATGGTATAAGTATATAATGTTCTCATACTCAAGTTAAAGTATTCTATAAGTATATACTAATTAAGATCACAAGTATATATTTGAATTAAATAATTAAATAGTATGTAGATGATTAATTATAGTAGTATAAAATTATAATTAATAAATGTAGCTGTTGAGAAAAAAACAAAGTGGTTTCAATCATCAAAAAGTGCATGCTTTTGAAATGAAAGAAAATTAGATTGCTTGCTAGCTTTTGTTCTTATCTCTTGGATCTCATCTCATCACGTACGCTACAAGCAATCAAAATACAAAGAGAATTATATTAGACAAGTCGTCAAGTATGTTCCGTCGGACCCAACACGTTACACAAAACGCAATTCTCTACTTAACTGTTTTTTTTTTAAATGAAATAAGTATATTAATAAGAAAAGAGTTGTATAAAACAAAGTCAAAATCAATAACACATTATAAGGCTCATAGCACTCGGAATTGCATCTTTTGGAGAACCTTTTAGAAGAATTTCGTCCATTACTAACGACTGCTCTTGTAGCTGTTGTAGGTATCACGAGAGCTATATTTTTGTAGTGTCTTTTTGTTTATTCTATTTCTATTATTATTTTCTTTTTTATTTTCTAAATTATATTAGACTACTAATCCCAAGTTTGAATTTCAATAACACACCTATCACATCTCGACCATATCAAATCACAACCATATTTGATTATTTGTTATCCGTGTTTGAAATTATTAACCTCAATTCTTTGATATTTTCATCCAAATGCAAGCCCTGTACACACGTATTGTCTTTTAGGACACAAAGTTTTCAGAAATTCAAAGAATGTAGGCCGACTATATGATATAATATTGAGAATTTAATTTTATAACATGGTAAGATATAGTGTTGCAGTTTAAAAATAGTAACGATATTCAACCAAATTAATATTAATATATAATTAATGTGGAAAAAAAAATCTTCATTTAATACAATGATGCTACATCTTATCCTACAATACTATAGTATTGTTTGTTTGTATTGTCCGCATTTTTTTATTTTATATTTATACATAGGATTCTATATATTTGTCAAACTCCCAATGAAAAATCATAGAGGGCCATCCTTAAATGCTAATCCAACGACATTAGTCCTTAGCCATACAAATGAAATGCGACAAGAAATTATAGTCTCGGACACTTTTTGAATGAGACAATTCATAATTGTACAAAAATAAAAAGATAAAAAATTTATTGGCAGTTGGAAATGATTTGTGTGCCACGTTGTTTCTCTGTTCACTCACGTACATAATTTATCTCTTGTACATCCTCAATAGTACGAGCGGGTATAATTTTTAAGAATTATTTTATTTTATGTACAATATTTCTTCCTCATTTTTACTCTAGGGTCATGGCTGCTTCTATATACACACACGTACTATGCATACGTATAACTGATATTGACTTGGTTTAGCCTAAAAAGGCCTGCTTTCTGTGCAAAGCTTTATTTGGTGCCTTGCACACAAAGTTGTGCTCCGAACTACACTCTTCGCTAAGGATACACATCAAGTGTATTATTGTTACAAGCTATTTTGTTTCAGTGAGGATATCAAGCGATTTTTTGTTGGTCTAGATGCATATTATATTATCTCCCGTTGTTGACTTCTCGCAACTTGGAGAATGCGGGCTAATGATAGATATATTGGAACAAATCCAAGATAAATAGAAAACTCGAGCCCAACGAAAGAGAACCAGGGGCCCAAGATAAGGGACTCAGCTGAGGCGGTTGGATTTGACCCAACCCATGGCCCACCATGAAATTAGCTAAATTTGTTGAATTTCTCATGTATAAATTGTCGGACAGATGGACTAATATCCTAGTTGAATTATAGACCGTTCTATTGAGTGAGACAACTGATTTGGAGATTTAAGGTTGCTTTATAGCCAAAGTCAATGATTAAACCATTGACGTTTAATTAAGGATAGATGAATCTCTTCCACTCAACAATCCCTTTGTTACGTCAATATATAAGTCCAACTGTTGGACCATTTTCTTAAACCAAAGGCATTATATTTATTAAAACTCCGTCCTTTCAAATTTCATCATGTATTTTGATGCTACACAGTTTTTTATTTTCATCATCTATTTTGATACTACAAAGTTTTTTGAAATACACTATATGCTAAAAGCAACACTTTTTGTATACATTAATTCTATATTTTGTCTCTAACTTCTATGCATGCTTTATTTACAATTTAATTGGTTGAACTCTCTCCCTCAAGGAAACAGTGCACCTAAGGATGAATGGGGTTTTCACATGACAGAGCAGGCGTTTGGATCTTCGTCGCTAAACATATTGGGCGAGGGTGCGTGTACATATGTCGGCGGAGGAGTTGGTGGCACATGCATATACGGCGGTGGCGCGTGTGCATATGGGTATGAGTACCCCATGGCGGCGTGTGATGAACTTGGATCAGACATTGTCAAGCCATAATCTTGATTGTAATAACTTTGGTTGTATATTGGTCTCGCATAAAACGTATTTGATTGGAACCCATGATACTCCATCTTGTTTGCTTCCACTTTAGACGACTCACTACCGCCTCCTTTTTCTTTCTTCTCTTTCTTCTCTCCATCGTCGACCATTTTCTTCTTCTCACCCTCTCCACCGTCCTTTTTAGAAGGAACAACCTCAACGCCCCGCTTCAATTTTTCTCTTAGGTACGCTGTTATTTCTTTTACATCCATGCTTCCTTTGACGGTGACCAAATCTTTTGCCAAATCCACATCAACGTCTTTTACACCTGAAAATTAATAATTAAATTAAATCATAATCAAATTAACACAATATATATTAATCTTCTGATCTATTATTTTTAATTGTGGTTACAATTCAAGTCATATTGAATGTGATTGAGCTACTATTAAAATTAATTAATCAAGTACTGTAATTGGTATAAAAAAACAATTGGTCAAACCAATTAATTTATGTGTGATTTGGTCATCGATCTAATTACCATTAATCTTCCTTATGATTCGTTTTACTTTATCTGCACATCCATCGCAATGCAACCGCACCGTCAACACCACTGTGCTCACTTGAGGCTGAATTGAAAAACAAGACAACAACCAAACCAAACCAAACGTTACGTTAGTTACCAACTCGTACGAATTCAGGATTACCACAACATTAAATATTATAATTAGTTGTGACATGTTAATCATATAATAAATTATCTTAACCACACCAATCTCAAAAAGTCAAATTTGATAAACTTAACATCAAATAAATTGTGGCTCACATTTATATATCTAAAATATATGATGTATATGGTATTTACCTCTTTGGGTTTCTTTTCAGTGTCCTTTTCGTCCTTTTTAGCGGACTTGTCATCGGACTTTTTGTCGCCGGCGGCACCACCTCCTCCGCCGCCGTCCTTCTTGGGCTGAGGAGAAAGAATCTCCACCTTTTTCTTGATCTTACTTGCAAGTATGTCACGGAGCCATGCTGGGTCCACGTTCCCTTTCACAGTCAATTTCCCACTTTCCCAATCGGTCTTTACGTCTTCCACACCTTCATTCACGCAAATTAAAGCTAATTAGCCCAAATAACACTTCCAATTTATTATATTATTAAAGATGATCTTAACTCTTAAGGCTAACTAAATATGATGTTAATTGTAGTATTAACAAGTAGATGAACAAATATTACCGTCAAAATGCCGAATAGAACGCCTGACTTTCTTGGCACAGCCTTCACAATGCAAATCGGCCTTTAAAACGACGGCGGTTGGCTTCTCCTCCTTCTTCACAGCGGCGTCGCCGCCCTTTTTCTCCCCACCTTCCTTCTTCGCTTCTTCTTTCTGGAAAAAAAAAAAAACAAAAAACATGATGAATCTAGCTCTAAGCAATTAAGCATTGACCGTCGTATATATGAGGCCGGAAATACATACAATTGCAGAGATTGATATATATATGATGGTGATGAATTAAGAACTAAGAATTACCTGACCCATGACCGGAAACTAACGTTTAAGATCAGAGCTGAGAGAAATCTAAACTGGTAGGTAATATCTAATATGAATGCACGGAGTGGGCAGAAAATTGTTACAAGGTGGAATATATAGATGAGGGAAAATTAGAATATAAATTTTCAAACACGCCTGTCTTGTCTATGAGGTCATCATCTTTGTGCAGTATGTGTTGTTTTGTGTTTCGACGTCTTCTCCCACGCCCACTGCAATTATTAAGGACAAACCTGTCTTAGGGAGCGCGTATCCACCATTATTAATATAATTATCCATTGTTTACTTTTTACCATATATGTATGGATGTGTATATAATGTTGCCATAATCTGCCGGGTACCTTGTACTAACCGTTGGCTCCTTCAGGAATTCTTTAATTAATTAAATATTTTAATTAAACTCTTAACCTTGCAATCATTTTTTAAATTAATTAAAAGAAAATTATAAAATTTACTCCATAGTTATCGTCTCAATATGGGCATATGGCAGGTTGGCAATAGGCCGGAATTCAAGAAAACAAAAACCATTAGCAATAATTGATTTAATTGAATACCTTATAATATTTAGAAACTTGACAATTGAATAATATTTTGTCATAATTCAAATAGAATTTAATTGGTCAATTCACATTTTGCAATTACCATAATTAATAAGGCAATTAATATATAGTTTAGGAAAGGTGGCAATAACCATAACGTAACTATTAAGATAATTAATATTCCATATTTTAGAAAACAAGATCGATATAGTAAAATTAAACGATCTCAATTAAAATTTATTCTAAAATATTTAGATTCCCTAATCGGGATTAGTGCAGTACATCTAATTAAGCAGATGGGAATTAAAATATTGAACAAATGCAGTACAGTACATGTACATCTCCAATGCACCCTGACCTTATATTATGTTGTACTAAAATGTGAAGTACGCTACTAAATGTAAAGTAGTACATCATGCATAATCTAGCCATCCAGCTACCAAACCTTGTTTTAATTTGTTACAACCTCCCTGCAACAGATGAACAATTAAACTTTTCAAAGTGCATAACGTACACATTTAATTTGTTAACAAAATGCGAACCAATGACAACGATTTTAGGTAAATCTGATGTATCAACTCTTGATTTCACCTATACAAATGAATTGTTTGTGTAATATATTATGATTTGGTCGCTAAAAGAATTATAAAATCTCATATTTTTTTAATTCAATAGTGAGGACCATCCATGTCGAAATAATTGAACAAAAGGGGGCCGTAGCAGTATGGCAATGCATAGAGATCTCTTGCCCACCAAGAAATTCATGATAGGTATAGCCATGTGTTGTATTGACTGCCATATATCCACTTTTTGTTGTCTACACTCTACACTCTAAATTACAATATTTTGCAGTGGAATTGAAGGCTTTGTGTTCACGTGATGGATGCCATGAAATCCTAACATTACATGTACCAAACCCAATATTCTAGTTGGGGAACAATCACCTAACGTAGGCAGTGACACAAAACTAACAAAACGTTAAAAATTATAATGGGGATCGGATTGTAGCCTTGAATAACAAGTAAAGGAATTTTGATATATTGTTCAGTAGATTAATTTGAATATCTCACAATTTAAATGAAGCTCGTAATTACTAGGATAAGTTAGATCAAGAAAATGTTATTAATAATTGAATTCATGACCTTTTGGTATGAAAATTATGTTTTACCTATTAGGTAATTCTTTTTGGGACAATTGTTTTTATTTTAACAGTACACATTTAATTCACCAAATAATGGATTAAATCTATCCATGGATCGGAGCTAACGGCATTATGAATCGTATTTCAGCGTACACACCTTATTTTGCCAGCCTAGCTAGCTAACTCCTAAGTCTTGGTCAATATTATTTCTCCAATGCTATCCTCTACGGGGTAAAAAAGCTAAGGAAAGATGGTTGCAAGTTCGGGCACGGGCCGGTGGTCCATTCCATACGTTTGACTTCTGCGTCATTTCTGGTAGGTACCCAACATGGAAAATTAAGGTCAGGAAGACAGGAAGGACTAAGGACAGGAGAGAAGAAGTTTCTAGTCATTCAATGATGTTTTGGGCAAGAAAAATATGTAACGGATCCAAGAAACTTTGTAATATTCCAAGATTGACTTTTTGAGATTATATGCTGTATGTCATATCCAAAAGGAAAAATCAGTGAGGGTTTGATTTTCTGAACATGAAAAGAAAAGTTCATACTTGAAATTGGTAATTATAAGATCATTTCACCTTATCCAATCTTAATTGAAAAATGACTCTTTTATTGCTTTCGTGATTGTGACATCTTCATTCACTCATCTGTTATTTCAATCGATTATCAATACGAGAATTTCCGTCGTCTACATAGGTCGATGCCGATATATGTTTATGTTTTCTTTATTTTTCCTTTCAATTGAATAATTTGTTAGGTGTATTGCATCTTTAGTGTCTACGAACTTGTGTTCCAACACAACTAAATCTGACAACAAAGCAGACTATTACTTGTAGCACTAGATATGTATAAAAGGTCATTCTCGAACATTACATTATATAGAGCACATTGTAGCATAAAAAGTCTCATCATCGTGATTTCTGATCTAAGCAATTTTTTGAAATGGATATATTTTTTAATTTTCTATTACAACACATTTATAAAAGGTCAATCTATTATCTAAGTACGTATGTAATGAACACGCACCTCAATTTTATAGATGTGTAATGTGCATACATAACACTCATGTAGTTGACTTATTAGCTTTGTCCTAAATAATTGTTTGCCACCCTAACCTTCAAACTGACCAACAAGTCATTCACCCTATACTATCAATTCGATCACCTTTTAAGTGTTTTTCATTAGATCAGAGAATTTTATTGTTTGGCATACTCCCATTGTAGAATTTTGACTCAATTAAATATACATTAATTTATTATAGATAGCTAAGTAATGAATTATACTATGTATTATATGTACACACATACATTATATACAAATGGCACATGAGCTATATTATCAAAGATAACGAATGGAGCTAAAAGCAACCCCAAATTAAATTGGTTAAGCCGTAAACTTGATAATCATAAGGTTACAAACTTAACTCTTATGACTTATCTTATTGATGGATTCAATGTTGATTAAGTTAAATAATCACATCGTAACTAATTATATTTTTCAATGTATGATTATTGTTTACAAGTCATTGTTGAGTTTTACATGTCAAATTTGATTAATAAAATAGTAAATGCATATCAAGCTATAAGTTGCATTATGTATTATTATTAGTATTATGGAAATGAATTAATTATGTATTATATCATGACTTGTTGTAGTTATTATAAGAATTATAACAATTAATTATTAATCTCATTTTTTAATTAAAAAAGAGCATGAGCGATTTCGATGGTCAAGCATGATTAAAATACATATGATCTCTCAAAAGAATTCAACCCATGCCATATCAAATTGCCAATGCATAGATATCACTTGCCCACCATGCATCATCGATCACCACTTGATGTTAATTGTCTACACTCTACACTACGTTATTTTTCAATGTACCCCCGCTAAATAGCACGCAAATGGGAAATAAAAAACGACAATTTTAAATAATATTAAAAATAAAACGTGGAGAAAAAAAAATATATAAATATAAATGTGAAACCGATCTAAAATCGCAACATGATTTATTGATTTTACTGGTTTTGGGCCTTTCCATATCCAAAAGAGAAAACCAGTCCAGAGGCCCTCGATTTTTTGAACTCAAAAATAGAAGTCTAGAATCCAAACAAGTATGGCCCATTTCATCTTACCCAAACGCTGTAACTTAATTCAATCTTCTCCCCAGAAGATGATTCCTCTACTGCTTCCTGGCTCTGGCTTCAGAAATCTGTATGAAAATCTGTGTAGTCTACACAGGTTGGTGCCCATATCTCTATTTTCATTTGCTTTCCCTTCAATTGAATGATCTTTTGGTGTATGTTAATTTATTTACTTTTAATGTTTCGCAAATTCTAGAAATCATGAAGTCATTGATGCTGCCTCTTCAATTTTCGCTTCATCATTCACTCATCCCCTGCTAGATCTCAAAATCCGCTATTTGTATAAAAATCTTCGCAGGCTACACAGGTTGGTGCCTATGTCTCTTTTTTCAGCTACTTTTCCTTTCAATTGAATGATCTTTTTGGGTGTTTGTTAATTTATTTAGTTCTAATGTTTCGCAAATGCTGGGAATCATGGATTCATTGACACTTCCTTTAATTTTCACCTCTTTGATGAATCATGGTGCTTTGAAGTTTAATTCAGCTGTTTATTTGTCCATGTAAAGATTTGAAATTTACTAAACCACAATCACTCAAACCAATTTTATTTCATTTGATATAAAATGGGTACAAACATAACAAACACAACACTACATTACTTGTTTCCTCCATGTCACACATTCACTTTCATGATTACAGAAAAATTATTACTATTACTTGCAAACAGATGAAGTTCACCAACACAACTCTAGGTAGGGACTTTCCTCCATGTCACACATTCACTTTCATGATTACAGAAAAATTATTACTATTACTTGCAAACGGATGAAGTTCACCAACACAACTCTAGGTAGGGACTTGTGTTCCAACGAAGCTAAATCCAACTGCAAAGAAGGCCAATGCTTGTAGCACTAGGTATATATAAAACAGGTCGTGCCCGAACATGATATCATATAAAGCACATTGTAGCATAAAAACCCCCATCATAATCTCCAGCATATGGATCCTGTTTGTAAGATTACAATTTAGTGATTATTTCAAGAAAGTTTTCCAAAAGCAATAAATGATTTCTTAGTAGTCATTTGGAATAGATATATTATCTAGTAGAAATTTACACATTTAGAGTTAAATATGTTACCGATCTCTAAGCCTGCATGTTCTTCTTCTTGGTGCTCTCACAGTTTGTCTTTGCTTAGCTGCATTTCCCAACTTTTCTGTTACAACCCATTCATTGGCTCGATTTGCTTCCAACAATCCGATTATTGCAGCCTTAGTCCGATGTAGAGACATGACATTTTCGAATAATATCCAAACCACAAGAAGATGGAAAGACCTTTTGCAAGCATAGAGAATATTTAGACATTGTTCAATAATTCAATAAAAGTTATTGAAATCAACTCTTAGATTTTTTCTCTTTAGTGGAGTTGCATACCTCTTTGTGCAAGCTGCATTTAGAATTGTTATAGTTGCAGGAAGATATATAGCTATAGGTTTTGTAAGATGTAATTCAGGGATTACAATAGCGAATGGGATCACAACACAGTAGAAGAAAAAGGTCACCCAGTGTGCTATAATCTTCCTCACGAAGAAAAAAGCATAGATCAAGTGAAATTTCTTGTATAGGGATACACGCTGCATTAGACATGAGATATCCTGTGTGAGTTTTTTTGAATTATTATTGATACAAAGAAATCATTATTGAATTTAATTACCTCACTCTTGATGATTTCTTTGAACATCTTCCTGAAGAGGTTAGCTGGGCCAGTAGACCAACGATGCTGTTGAAACCTATAAGCCTTGAAGGTGCTTGGGAGTTCATTTTTTACCTAAATGAACTATTTTAGTTGCCTGATATATAGAGACATGATCTTCTAACTTTTACTATAAATAAATCTGTAAATACTTAAGAGACTTACTTCCAAGTCACCAATATAAAGAAATTTCCATCCTCTTAGGCTAGCTCTGACCGCAAGGTCCATGTCTTCCACTGTTGTTCGGTCTTTCCATCCACCGGCATCATGTAGTGCTTGGAGCCTCCAAACACCAGCAGTCCCTAGAACAATATTTGAAATTGTTAATTACATTTATTAAATATGCTAGAGTGATACTTGATTCAATGTTTACCGTTGAACCCAAAAAATGAGCAAGTTGATGAGCCAACTTCTTGCTCAACACTAAAGTGGTAGCCTAGTGACATCTCTTGAAGTCGGGTCATTATACATTCATCTGCATTCACTGTTGAAGTTTCACTCAAGTTAATCACATGAATTGGAGCTCAAGAGTGATAAAGGATGAAGTTAATGCTAACATTGGCCTTACCAAATTTCCATCTTGCTTGCACTAATGCCAATTCTGGATTTTCTAGAAGATAAGGGATGGTCCTCCAAAGAAAATCATGATCAGGCTGAAAGTCAGCATCAAAGATGGCTACAAATTCACAATCATCAACATATTGCTTTTTTAGACCTTCACGTAAAGCACCAGCCTTGTAACCATTCCTGTTGTTCCTTGTCTCATACTTCACATTAACCCCTCTCCGCAACCACATCTTACATTCATCCTCCACTAGTTTCTGCATACAAATTCTCAAAGAATTATTGTAAATTCATAAGATTACGATAGATCTTTGTTTTAGTTAATATTTTTTTGAGAGCATACCCTTAGATTATCATTGGTGGAGTCATCAAGGACTTGCACGATAAGCCGATCTGATGGCCATGTAAACCCGCATACAGCTCCGATAGAGAGCTTGTAAACCTGGTGAAAAAAATAGGAGAAAATAATAAGTATGGTCTATCTTTTTCATTATGGTAAATATTTGTAAACCTGGTGAAAAAAATAGGAGAAAATAATAAAAGTATGGATTGTGGTTTCTTGCCTAATTGCTCAAGAAACCCTTGAGGTAACTTTTTTTAAGCTGGGGTGGCTGATAGTGGTTTTCATTGTAAGTTTTTACATTTAATTACTAAATTGAGCATCTTAAGGTTGAGGCTCTTATTATAAGCTGGCCACAATGTTTGTATATTTCATTATGCATTCACTTGTTACAAAAGTGTATATGCAACTAATGCAAAGATATTAAAATTGTAATGGGTTATACCTCTTTTTCATTAAACATGGGAACTTGGACCAAGACCTTTGGGTAGTTTTGGTTTTGCTCTAGGTCTTCTTTCAAGGCATCCAACTTATACCTCGTGTACCTTTTCCGGCCAAAGCACTTAACAGCAACTATTACAATTGCCATGTAAATCCTTTCAAGAAAGAGCATAACGGACATCATTATGCAGAAAAACATTGCAATTTTCAGAATTGGCACGAGAATTGGAACTCGTATGCTATCCCATGCATGCTTGAGACTTTCAATTGGTGTGGTATACATTCCATTGCCTGGCTCTGTGAAAACAATTCCTCCTCTCATTTTCACAAGTTTAGCTTACTAAACGAATGAAACTCGGACTAGAGACGAGAGAGAGAAACTAGGGGATGAATTGAAGGCAATGAGCTTAGAGAGAAGGTTTACTAGGTAGCCAAGTTGTGTTGAATAGTTTGGCTATTGTGCTTTAAATAGAGAGATTATGGTGAAGATGTAGTCATGTAGATAAGGACTTCATTTGGGATACGGTGGAAGATGCCGTTTATTGAGAGTTCCATTATAAATAAGGCTCTTCTATGAGAAAGACACGGTCTACATGCAAGGGATGGTGCTGTAACACATCTCTGCTAGCTGGAGTATTGACATTTTTTGCCGAATTCAGTTTGAGGTTCCGTCGGCAAATAGTATAGATATGGTTCATTATTTGGTTCTCTCTCTTCTTTTTATTTTATTTTATTTTTACGGTTTATGGTGTCAACATAATTCTTTTCACTCAAATTCTTCTATACGCTTCTAAACATCTTACCTCATTGCTCTCTTTGCTACCGTGAATTTAGCAACATTTCTCTCCCCTTTTTCGTTAAAAAGTTGTTACTTGTATCACCAGTGTACTAAAATTTTACTCTCTGTATCTTGACGACTTTCAAAATACTTAGTTGAGGAAAACGTGAAGGATTTTTCTACTGAATGCGGTTGCCAAACTTTTGTTTGATTCGATTTTTGGAAAATGAGTCACGCATTCATCACCGTTTTAATTATAGAAATACGTGTTGTGAAATCCTTTGTGAATCGTTGGATTATTTTGTGGGCATCTGTATTCAATGTAAATAACAAACCTTAAATAGCCCATCTAAATTGTCGATTTCAGGCTTCTTGAACTGAATTTTTATCGATCGATATCATGATTATTTCCTTTGTAAGTTGGTTTGCTTAAACATATTAACCATTTTCTAAAGGATGAATTTATAAGGTGCTCAACTGCTCACTGCCCTATGCATAATATTGTCTACCTAGTTATAAGAATTTTTGATTTTTTTTGCAAGTATATTTTGTTGAGGGCATATGTTATGTTGGATGAATATTCAGTCTTTAATGGCTTTCATCATTTTCCTATGTGGAAACGGTTGTTATGCTACTCTAGACTCTAATAAAGCAATTATTTGTTAACAAATTCATTTTCTAAGCATATGATTCTTGTGTGGATTGTGTTGCCAATACTGTTAATTTATAAATGTATGGCTGATGGCTATTTGTTAATTACTTTATTTAAGAATTATTGGTTTTTGAAATTACATATTGCTTGTCCCTGATGAATTAAATGCTTGATTTTGCATTCTGTTTTTGCCATAATGGCCTATTTTGGTAAGTTCATTTATGAAAAGTTTGTATGGATGCTTTTTCATAGTTGTGATGACCTGTGAGTCTGTAAGTGATGAACTTTGCATTTCAAGTTGAAACAACCCGATTTATACATAATATTGTTACGCAACTCTTATGAGCTGTAGAATGACTGCCTTTAAAGTTCCTAGATGTCATACCATTTTACAGTGGTTAGCATAACTGATGCCTCTTTGAAACCCATTTGTCAATGCATTTTTAAAGGATATATATGTTTCAACAATTCAACTTGACATGCTTCCATTGCATAAGTTAATTATATCTCTTGTTACCTTAATTAGGAGGATTAATGGTTTGCTTGTTAAAGTATAGACTTATTATTTCTTTCTTTTCTTTACACTCAGCCTTGGGTAGTGTAGAAATTTAGGGATTGATAGGCCTAGCTTGTAACGAATAGCTACCATTCACTATTGAGATGGAAACTAATATGTATAAACCAAAGAAATGAAGAATAGTGATTATATTAAGAATATTATAATGCAAACACTGTAGTAGAAATAAACATGCTTATATTGGAATATTATGGGCACATAAATGAATATCGTATAGGCTTAATATTTTTAGCTTTTGGCTCAGCTAAACTAAATTGTAGCCCATATGTATTTCAATATGATAAGTGTCCTAAACTCGTATTTTTTCCTTACACTTTTTAGTGGTTTTGCTTGTTACTCATTATCCTACTATCCTATTGATCTAATTTTATCACTTATTTAATTATTATTTGTGTTTAGGTGACTTGACAAGAAAATGATATTTTGAGCCAAATGCTGAGCTATTTGATCAAGTTTTGAAGCCATCATAGCGCAGGGATATTTTTGTGAGGTAAAATGAAGCAAAGGAGATTGATACAACACTCCTTTATGTGCTAAATATTGGTGCTTTACTGGTCTTGATGATATATGCAATTCAATGCAAAGCAAAAGAAAGCAAGGTTGCATTTCTCACCCAAATTGACATCTTCTTAGTATTTGAATCATTACTTAATGTAGGAAGATCAAATTGGAGTGATTCCAGATCTACAATTTCTGTGAAGACTATAAAGGCTAATTCAGATATTTCATGGGTGAAAAATAGTTTAGAAGACAAAATAGCTGCATGAAACAGAGGGTTGTATTCTGCCTAGTAGGCACGGCTCTGTGCATTCTGTGCCTGTTAATTCCTGGCCATGGGCTTGCCTCAATTTAATCACTTTTTTTTAACCTAATTTTGAGAGGAACTCTTCACCCTTTTACTCTTTCAGTTTCCTTTTATTTCCTACTTACTTTTAGCACTGTTGAAATTGAGGGATTGAAAGACCTGGCGGGTGGAGGATAACAACCACCCGCCTAACTCCGCCAGTTAGGCGGAAGCGAAGTATTAGAGAAACCAGAGAATAATAGAATGTATTAGTATATTATAATGAAAGAGTACGATGGGGTTGTTCTCTATGCCTNCCTTCCTTGGGAATGAAGACGAATGCACCAAGAATGGAGTTGGACACAATCCTTGGGAATAAAGGTGAACACACCAAGGACGGAGCTGAACATGATCTTGGGAATGAACACACCGAGGATGGAGTTGAACACGAACCTCGGGAATGGAGATGAACACACCAGGGATAGATTAGGACATGCTAACAAAGCCTTCATTGAACTTCATTGAGAGCGGTAGAGGTGAAAAGGGAGCAAAGAATAGCAAAGGATGCAGAACTGCACCATCAGAATCATATCTTCCATCATATGGATCATCTATACCCTCAATTGATGCTTGTGTGTACACTCGTAAAGATGATACAAATGTCTGCCATAGTGGCCCTAGAATAACCATAAACTGACTTTCCATAAGCCCAGGGGAATTTTGGACAGACTGATTCAAGCACTTTAAAACCTCCATTCTGATGCTCCAATCCTCAGGATCTTCAGATGGCACGGGCTGTTCTAGAATGGAAGAGAACTGATTGATCCAGGGTTGAAGCATGGGTAACATCAAAGGGTCTTTCGGGAGGCTTTAAATCGAAGGTACCCTTCATAGTCATTTGGGGCAAACCTACTGTGAGCCTGAGCCTCTGAACCAGCGGTCTGCACCATATTCACAGAGCAAATATGCAACATAATATGCAAAACAGATCTGAAACAGTACAAATCACACACTGATCTGAAACAGATCTTCAGGTCGCTGGAAAATTGCGGCGGCGACCGGCGGACGGCAGCGGCGGCGGTGACCGGCGGCAGTGGCGGAAGCGAGCGACACTAGGAGATGCGTCTCCTCAAGCCAAGTCCAATGGTGGCAACGGCAGCTCGATCGAAGACCGGAGGAAGAAGTTATGGCCGGAAAACTCTCGAACTTCCCGACGGCGGCGGCGGCGCGTGAGGGCGCGTGCGGCGGCGGACGGCGACCGGGTTTGCGGCGGAAAACTCGCGACGACGTTCCCGAGGGCTTGTGGTGTTAGATCGGAGAAAGAACCACTAGATCGACGGTGAACGTGAAACAGTCGCGGTGGCGCGGCGATAATTCCCGGCGAGGCTCCGACTGCGACGACGGCGAAATGGCTTAGGTCCTAGGGTTTAGGCTCTGATACCATGTTGAAATTGAGGGATTGAAAGACCTAGCGGGTGGAGGATAACAACCACCCGCCAGTTAGGCGGAAGCAAAGTATTAGAGAAACCAGAGAATAATAGAATGTATTAGTATATTATAATGAAAGAGTACGATGGGGTTGTTCTCTATGCCTCTATATATACTAAACTACCTACCAAATCTACCATAATAGGAATAGGAAACTAAGTCCCGCCCACTAGGAGTTTCCTAATATTCAATAAAGGTTACTTAATATTCAACAAGCACTAGTTTAACTTCTGTTAGTGTAGATTTCTTATTCCTCTTTAGTTGTAAGCCAAAGAACATTGCAATCTTTGCAATTAAGCATCAATAGATAAGTTGTCTTATATAACCTTTATCATTTTTTTTTTCCATTAATGGTTCTATCTACCTCACTTATATTGTGTATTATATTGTGTATTTATTGTGCTAGGAGTAGCTAAATGTCTAGGGCTCGTATTTGGTTTGGCTTCTAACTAGTAATGTCTATTTGACTTGTATTGCATAAAGGGAATGATTTGGGTGTTATAGGGTTGGTTGTGTGACTTGGGTATAAGTTAAAATTGTATATAGTCGTTGGAGCAGAGTATTGTTACTAGCCACACATTCTTACACTTTGGATGTTAAGGATAACATATGGTTTCTTGCCCACGAGCGTAGGTGTAAATAGTCACGAGAGTAATATTTGGTTGCAATAGCATCTTAGCTTGAATCAATATTCTTTTCATGTTTATATGTATTTGCCATGTGTGTTTGTCTTATGGATCGCCCTTGTACTAGTGTCAATTGCATATTATGTGTCATAACTCTAATATGGTTTTGTATATAGTGTAAAGAATGATGATTATATTGTGGGTGTGGACTTGAATTGAATAGAATATAATAGTGTGGCATGGACAGAAAAGTAGCGCGTGAGGCCACCATGCAATGGACGCAGTCTTCCATAGACAATGCAAGAAAAGCAATTAAATAGGTAGGGCCAATAATAAATCAAGCTCTGAACTTCAATTCCATCGCAAGTTGCAATCCTTATTTGCGATGCCATGTTAATGAAGTTGGTTCACTATATATGCATGAAAATCTTGTTTCAACTAAAAATCTTGTATTATAATGACTTGTAAGAGGATGAATAGGTGTTTGTAAAATGTAAAGCGTGTTTGTTCACTATATTTGGATGGAGAAAAGAGCATTTTGTAGGGTTTAACGTATTTGTAAGTGAGAATTAGAATTTTAATTAATTAATACATGTGAAAATAAGTGTAAGTTTTTCAATATAAAATAATAAAATTCTATCAGAAAATGAGTGTCACCTTAGTGACTAATTAAGAGGTATTATTACAACACGGTTGATATTAATTATGAAGGAAAATTACAGTTGGGTGTAATTTGTTTGGAAATTTGGTGATGTAAGAGCTAGGCTAAAGGAGCATATGTGAAGTGTAGTTTTTGATTCATTGTATGATGTCACTTTGTATGAAGATAGTGTTCTACTTCATCAGCAAGTACTTCAGAAGCAGCTCCAAGCCCAATAGCTGTGGCTATTCCCACGATATTACTAACTATTTTGGCGATGGTAGAGGCGTGATGTGGTGGAATAGTGTGAGGTGCTGCAAGTGGCGGAGGATAAAATGCGTGCGGCGGCGAAGGGTATGGATATACCAATACCATACCGGTTCCGGGTTGAAGCAGCGGAGGCTGATGTACGGCGTAGGGTGGTGGAGGATATTGAGGCACCATAGCGGGTTGGGGTTGATGATGATGATACGCTACTTGAGGTGGCGGAGGATACTGATATGGTTGTTGATGAAAGGCTTCGTGTGGCGGCGGATACGGTGGTGGTTGACAGTATCCGTGCGGGGGATAATGCAGAGCAGCTGCTGCAGGAGGCTGCGGCGGCGGCGGAGGATAGCTATACGAGGCCGCCGGATGATAATGCGGCTTTGGCATGGTTTCCATTTTTGAGCTGAGCTGGCTAGCGATACTGAGGGAAGACCTTGTGGCCTGGGCTGGATGGGTTAACTTTAATTTTACCAAGAGACTGCCTGCCTGCCTTTTGTATTTATACCATAATATAATAAAGAAAGAAATGATAGATAGTAGTATAGGCGTGGAATGATTCAACTTTCAAGGCTAAAGAAGTCACCATCCCATTTACTCTGCGGGCTGTCACTATTCACTTGACAAAAAATAACGCGTGTATCGTAGGTGCAGCCACCCCTCCCGTCTTCCATGCACATTCCCATCGGATCCACTTCACACCCTCCCCTCCAAGGACTATATTTTGGACTTCGTCTCAAGATAAAATAAATTTTAAATTATCTAAGTAATTTGATAAAATAAATTTTAAATTATCTAAGTAATTTCAGATTCCCGTCACATGTACACTTTTATGAACAACATTTTTTTCTCACTACTAATTTTAAAGCTTGTAACAATGACTAATAGTTATTGATTGATCATTAGTCGCTAATATATTTATAAACATAAGTTACAAAATTGTAACTAAAAACACTATGCTAATTGCTATATATATATAATTTTTATTAGTCACCATGTATAGTGAATTTGTTCACTAACAAGTTTTTAGTTTTTGTATCTTATAAGAAATAGCACGAGATTAGCACATGCAAATTAACAAGTAATGTGTTATCATTTAAAAAATTAGAATTCAATTAGTTAAATTAGATAAATTAAAGTACATACATCATGAATTTGTGATATAATTAAATTGTCATTTTTTTAACAAATTCCATGTACAAACAACTTGGGCATAGCTCCTAGCTTTAGGAAACCAAGAACATCGTATGTTAGGCTCCATCGATCAACAATCTCATGATATGACATTATGAGTAGTACTTTAATTTGATCCAGTCAACACGGTAATATAATGAAGGTGCATGCACCCTACTTTACTACTGCAAAGACTAGGTCTTCAACTTTGACACCTCAGCTCCCCAGTCGCCATTGCTCCCATGCATTAATGAAAATATAAAAAAAAAAAAAGAAAAAAAGGTGAAGGTAAATTTGTAAATTTGCACACATGACATTTGTTCAAAAAGTTCATTGCACTTAGTTGGTAGAGATTCGAGTTCTTAACTAATAAGTTTAAGGTTTGAGTCCTTAATATATGAATAGTTAAATATATTTTAAAATAAAATAATTAATTAATAAGAAACGAGATGGCGGACTGGCCCGTTTACCACACCAAACCGTACTTAGTCGGGTTGTGTGAAAAATCATAACCTGAATTCAAAACGAGCCGGGTCAAGCCCGGTCCATTCTCTTACCTCAGCCCGTATAAGTGCCCATTTTGACAGTGCGAAGTATTGGGCCCTTCAGATTTTAAAGCCCAATAAATTCCAATTACAAGGTCCAAAACCAAACTCAAAAACTCACTACGGTGTCGTATTACTGTTTCCTTTTCATTCATGATTCATCATCACATACCCGAAACCCTAGCTGCAAAATTCGCAGAGGAAGATCAAAGATGGGAGGGAAGTGTCCCCATAGAAGCGTGAAGAAGCGCCGATACTCTCACAAAACTGCTCGCCGCACTAAATTCCTCCTCAAAGGAGATGACGCAGTTTACCAGGAGCTTAACAAGCCGGACGCGGACGCCCAGACCAAAAACATGCCCGTAGATGAAGACCTCCCAGGCATGGGCCAGTACTACTGTCTTCACTGCGAGTAAGAAAGATTTTAACTTTTGTTTCAGCTCAACATTATATTCTGTTTTTCCCCAGTTGTTCGTGGTATAACTTTTGTCTAATTGTGTAAATTTACAGCTGTTTTTTTTAAAAAAAAATTGTTAATTTATGGCCTTTTTATTGTGGCTGATTTTGTTGCAGTCGATATTTTGCGAATGTTACGGTGAGGGATGAGCATTTCAAGACAAAAAAACACAGGAGGCGGTATGATTATATTGAATTTTTTTTCTACCTTACTTTTATTTAAAAGAATATAGATTGATCATTTTCACGAATTTATTGTGATTCTATTTTTGCTCTATTTGATTGCTGATTCTTTATGTAAAAACTAAAGAGCTACTTTGCGGAATCAAGTTCATGTTCATGTGGTGCTTGGATGTTATTCTAGATCATGCTTCTTGGGTTTAAGTCAGCTTGAGCATGAATATTATTACTACTTGTCTTAAGGTGTTCTCCTTTGCAATAAGAATGTAACTTGGTTAGCTAAGAATGAAAACAAATCCTCTATTCACCATATCTACAATGGATTGAATGAGCTCACTTTACATTTGGGGGCTTGTCTCTAAATGTGATGAAAGATATACCTTTTGCTTTTGGTTGTGCATTGGAGCCAGTAATGCTTACTTGAAATTGTGGACCTAGTGGTGAGATTAGTGTAGTTGCCTAGTTTGAATCAGAAAGCTTTGACCTTATAGCTGTCCAAAACAGATGTTGGCCAGATAATGTGTTATGGAGGACTCAGCAATTCAGCATTCTTTTGATCTCTAAATGACAGACATTTTACAAAATGTCTAGACTTCCTTATGAATTTCATGTTTTCCTTCTCCGATAAAAAGATGTCCTGACTAAAGTAGTAATGGCTATTATATTCTATATATCGAACTTCATTAGCAAGAGCCAGAGGCATTACTCTAATTTTCTCAGACCAGTTTTAACTGATTTTCAAGGCTTCTATCCTGCTATATGGTTACAACATGAGTTCTAGATAGCATGGGCAAATCCATGACTTCAATTCTTTAAAGCTTCTAGAATGATTGATTTATAATTTGTAGGCTAGAGATTGTATTCATTTTCTATTTCTGTGCACTTCTTTATTGAAATGAAAGCTGCAGAGCACTTGTTAATGCCAATAAAGTGAGGTCTTGATGCATTATGAATTTTCATCATGCAGTGTGAAGCTGATGATGGGGCCTGCACCACACACACAACTCGATGCTGAATTAGCTGCTGGAATGGGCATGCCAGATAATGGCCCGAAGCTCATGTTAATGGGTTGAGCTTTGCCTTTTTGTTTGTCCGTTGTGCGCTCAGGGCTGTAACAATGGAGACTTCCTTTTAAGAATCTTTCAATATATTTATGTTTTTATTACAGTATAAAACTAGTTAATCAACATTCTCATTGTCAATATAGGCATATAGCTAGCCTCAAATCAAGTTACCATTGTGTTGTCTCTTTTTGTTTACCTTAGTTCATTTGTATCGAGAACAAAAATGTATGAATTACGAGGAACCATGCCATATGTATTGATCGGAAATTCTTCATTACCATAACAATTTGTTAAACATGAGTCATAGGAAACCACTTGGTCTTGTGCTTGTACTATTGAATTAAAGCTTATCTCTATGAACAAGATAATGATCTGATCTTATGATTACTTTGGTACTGTCTAGCTGCTACAGATCCTGAAACACTGAAGTAATGAATATAGAAGTTGTCTCCAAGTCTATGGCCTCTTCTAATAAGTTGTACCTTATAACTTGTCTTGAAGTGAATGTCCCATTGTGTGCTCTAAATTTTAAACAGGGGTAGTCACCAAAAAAGCCATTCAAAAATGCCCCATTTTTTAGCCATTGGTGCCCACTGGAATCCTACTTGCAACAATTCTGCTATCATTATATATAATGCTTACTTTAAAGTGAGGTCCATGCATCTACAGCAGAAGATTTATTTAAATTTTTGTTGGAGTCATGTCCCTATCAAAGCAAGACAGTATAGCATCATCATGTTGAAGCAAGCATGATTTCCTTGTAATTTTCTCAGAATTCCTCCTCCCTTGTCAGTCATGCACTTCAGCTCCCACCAAAAGCAAGCCTCCATGATAACCAAGCTAGGTCGTCTGCCATGTTACAATCATGAATCATAGCCCCTTCTCTTTTGTCTTGTTCCATGCACCGGGTTCCCCCTTTTGCATGTCAACCACCACGTGAACTCAACTTCAATAATGCTGTTTCCTCACACTTTGCAATCACCATTGTCATCCATCTTCACACACAAAGATGCTCACACAGGCCCCGCATGACTTGCTTGGTTAATTGATTCGGCTTCAAATTCCACTAGAACCTAGGGGGTCATTATTGTACAGATAGGGGTGAGAATTTGGTGACCAATCAGGCTTCGAATTCTACTGGAATCTGAGGGTCATTGGGAGACCTTGACACCCTTTATGCGTAGAGTGTATAGACATGGCTGAGAACCTAGAGACTGAGATGGCGATTTACCTCCTCACACACAGTCAACATCATGAGCCCAAATAATCCCAACATCTTATCTTGTTGGAATCCAATACTTTGGATCAATCTGGTTGAATAGCTCATACATATGATTCTTGATCATTAAGATTGTCAATGGGGGCATTATGATTGAATCAAGTGAGGATATTAATGGAGCTGAAGTGAAAAACATAAATTAGATTAATGCACATAATATACTATGCTATACCATAACAAAACAGTTAAGGAAAGAGTGGCATCCAAAAATAATAGTAGCAGGCTTGCTTGCAGTATACTCCTTACTACTTGGATTTTTCCTCCTGCCCCTAATCAATGTCCTCTTCTCTCTCAATCTTGATCTTCCCTGGGGCGTCCAGATGTCGAGCTTGTTGCCATGTTCACTGCTTCCCCGTGTGTGAACCGTTGTAACTGTATCATGCGAGCGTAGATGCCATCAGGGTAGTGCTTCAGCAGATGAGAGTGCGAGCCTTGTTCTGCTACTTTTCCGTCGTCTATCACTGCAATGACCTGAGCATTTCTGATTGTGGATAGCCTGTGTGCAACCACGATTGTCGTCTTTCCAGCACAGGCGCGCTCCAGTGCTTCTTGCACACACCTTTCAGACTCAGCGTCAAGGGCGCTTGTGGCTTCGTCCAGCAGCATTAGCTCTGCTTTCCTCAGGAAGGCTCGGGCAATTGCAATTCTCTGCTTCTGTCCTCCAGAGAGCTGAACTCCTCTTTCGCCTACGAAGGTTTTGTAGCCATCGGGCAATGCTGAAACGAACTTGTGAGCATTTGCCAACGTTGCTGCTTCGATTATCTCTGCCTCACTTGCTGATTCATGTCCATAAGCAATGTTTTCATATATGGTTGTAGCAAACAGGCAAGGCTCCTGTGGCACCACAGCAATGTGGCGTCTAAGTGACTTGAGATTGTATTTTCGGATATCTTTGCCATCAATCATAACGCGTCCAGATGATGGCTCATAGAACCGCTCTGTAAGTGCAATCACCGAGCTCTTCCCACATCCACTAGGGCCAACAAGTGCAAGAGTTTTACCAGCTCGGGCGCGAAGATTCAAATCCTTGAAAATTGGCACATCAGGCCTGGAAGGATAGGAGAAGTCTACATGCTTGAACTCAACTTCACCGCGAATTTTGTCAGGTACAGGGGTGGCATCTGGATCATCAGGCTCGATTTCAGTCTTGCGGTCAAGGAGTTCGAAAACTGACCTCATTGCACGACCGCCCTTAATAAAGTCAGGCGCTAAGGTTAGTGTTTCAGCTGCCCCATTAGCAGACACCATGAGGACCATGAAGACACGGATTGTCTTCGAGAAGTCGGAGATTCCATGCTTCACAAGCCAAGAAGCGTACCAAAGACCAAGAGCATAGGAAGCATAAAGTAAGAATTGGGCTATTCCATATCCACTTCCCGCAATCTGTCCCTTCCAGAAGCAGCGCCTAAGCGGAGTTTGGAGGTTGGAACTGAAAAGGCTAACGATTTTTGTTTCTGAATTAAATGCTGCAACCGTTCTTACATTGGCTACAGCTTCACCAGCAAGCTGTGTGCCTTTGGCATGAGCAGCTTCAAGATCTCCCGAGAACCCTTGCAAGAACATTTTCTGTAGAGAATACAATATATAGATAATAATTCGTTATAGATAATAATAATAATAATAATAATAATAATAATAATATCCTAAAAAGAATAGAGTGGGTTCTGAATTGGAATTTGGTTCATGATTTAAGCACAATAATGTGAATATGCATTCATTAAGATCTCCAAAACCAACCTGCAAAACAGTTGCAGCAACAACCACCGGGAAAACAGCAATTAGGACAAGTGATAGACGCCACTGCAATACAAATCCTGCTGTGCATGCAACTAGCATGAGGGCTGAGTTCTGCATAATAACCGAGATTCGATCCCCGATGGCTGACCTGACATTGTTCGCGTCCAAGGCAAGCCTTGCTGCAACTCTAGAACTCTCATTTTCTTCCTGATCGAACCATGCCAATTCATTTTTGAGCACTGCAGCCAACATTTTTTCCCGAACTCTCTTTGTCAAGTTTTCTCCCACAACATCCCAGAAGAAGTGTTGTAATGTGTTGAAAATGAGAGCAGCAGAAGAGACGCCAATTAAGAGATAACAATACTTCGCGATTTCTCTAATCATGTAAGCATGGTCTGGATTGTAATACACGCTAAGAACAGCACTCAGGACATATGCAAAGAATGCACTAAGAGAACCGCAGATGACAGAGCCAATGGAGCCAACTAAAGCATAAGCCCACTCGGGTGAATTCATTTTCGCAAGGCGCCAGAAGGAACTAGCTTGGTCCTTGAACGCAAGCTTTTCATGCCGGTAATTAGGATATGCAGCATCCAAAGACAGGCTAAAGTCAGAGGTAGAGAAGTCAGACAGGCGTCGAGAGTATGGAGATCGCCCATATGAGGAGTTTCTAGCTATTATTGGCGAGCTCACAGAGTTCCTAGCACTAGAAGGCCTGCAAAGAGTTTAAGACCGTTGAACAACAAGGCACTAAATTAAATACAGTTCACTAGGCCTTAACTAACACACATACCTGGCACTGCTCTTTCTTGCATTATTCATAGCGGTTTCGTGAGCTGCTTCCTGCATTTTAATAAGTTTGGCATACACACCATGTTCTCCTTTCGAAATGAGCTCATCATGGGTCCCAATTTCAGATACACTGCCTTGCTGCAGAACGGCCACAAGGTCAGCCTTCCGGATGGTAGAAAGGCGATGGGCAATAACAAGAGTTGTCCTTCCAATCATGAACCTGTCGAGGGCCTCTTGCACTAGCTTCTCCGATTCAGAATCTAATGCACTCGTTGCCTCATCCAACAGCAGGATTGCAGGGTTCTTAAGCATTGCCCTTGCAATAGCTATTCTTTGCTTCTGTCCACCAGATAATTGTAACCCCCGCTCTCCTACCTACATTTTTGAGCTTATAAGTTTACTCATGACTCATGCCTAATCATATTATCTATATTAGGCTTCAGGCTTGATAAACACATTCTGTAACATGTAACTTAAATTTATTTACTGTATAATCTAAATAGACAAATCAGTATTTTATTCTACTTCCAAATCATTCTCAGAAAACTACTAACATATTCTAAGTTATTTGTGGTTTCAATGTCATGTGTCTGTTTGCTGACATTTTCAATGCATTGTTTTATATATTGTTAATGCCAGAGAGTCCCCACGATCTCCTGTGAGCCCCCACACAATCTCAACTTGTTAATTATTTATTTGGTGGTCATTAATCTTGTTATGAATTTGATGAACCCAACATGCCCTTCATTTTCTATTGATAAATATGCTGCACTTCTCCTATGGTAACCATTGAGTCCTTGTTTTCACATGAATAAGTTCCAAGTCATTTATTCCAGCACATGCATTGTTGACTGAAACCATGTTACCCCTTTCTTAAATGCATATACAGAACCCACCCCCCTTGACTTTATAAAAAAAATTAGGTTTGTTTGTTGAACAAACGAGTAATTTAGTCAGAAATGTCAAAACGAAAAGATAGCTATGCAAGGATCCTAATTTTCGAATGGTATGGTGATATGGCACACATATACAATATATTATCACAGTGATATTGGTATCAGACTTAGAGTTACCTGAGTATCAAATCCATCGGGGAGCTTGATAATGAAGGAATGAGCATTTGCAACTCGGGCAGCCTCTTCGACCTCATTAGAACTGGCATCTGGTCGACCCAATAGTATGTTTTCTTTGATCGTGGTGGCAAATAGTGCTGGCTCTTGGCTTACAAGCCCGATTTGTTGCCTCAGCCATCTAAGCTTTAATGTCTTGATATCATGTCCATCGAGCACGACTTGTCCTGCACAAAACTATTTATTAACACACATTTCCATCCAAACTAAACTTTGCTTCAGCTGACTGGCATTCATGATAACATTTGCTCGATATATTGCAACTTATTGAAATATTTATTGATCCATGTAGAGTAATACCTGAGGTGGGATCATAGAACCTCTCAATAAGGGAGACCACAGTGCTTTTCCCAGAACCACTACTTCCAACCAAGGCAATTGTCTTCCCAGCAGGGACAAGGAGGGAAAAGTTGTTGAGAATTTGAATATCGGGCCTCGAAGGGTAGCAGAATTCTACATTCTTGAGCTCTAATTGTCCAGTAACAGAATCTAATTCCAACCCGGTTTCGCTGTTCCTCTCAACACTCGGTTTGTGATCGATTATACGGTATATTCTGGCAGCCGAAACTCTAGCCTTCACAAATGCAGTCATGCTAGGGGCAGATTGCCCCAATGCCCTGATGAAAACCAAAGATAAGGGAAAAACAGAAACACAAAAGAGGAAGAAGAATAAGAAGAAAATGCCAAAATGTTCCAAGAAATGAAGTTTTAGTACTTACAGTCCACCGATCATGACTGCAAACATTGTGGCCAGTGCAAGTCCTCCATTTGTGGTATGATGCCTAACCAAATAGCCTCCATACCACAGTAAAAGGGCATAACAGCAGAAAACAGTGAAATATGTAGCTCCCAGTCCCAGGCCTTTAGAAAGGCCACTCTTGTAACCAAGTTTCTGGGCAACCTTCAATGCAGCAGAATAGGCTTGCAATGCTTTTGTCTCACCAACAAAGGCAAATACTGTTCGGATTTGAACCACTGTCTGCAATTTTGGATTGAAATTAGTAAAACCCAGATTGAGAAAGAAGAAAAAGACACGATTTTTCTTTAAATTATCCCAAAATTGAGGAATCTTTTACCTGTTCCACAATGTTTCCTGCTTTTGAAAGCGCTTCTTGGCTCTTCCCAGAAAGCTTGGCTAATGTCATGGTGTGAATGGCCCCAATCACAGCTATGAGAGGAACCACAGCAAGAGTGACCAAAGCTAACTGCCAAACTGCCGTGAAACCAACCACAAACCCAGACACAAATGTTGCCATGTAGTGAAGGAAGTTTCCCAACTGAAAACAACATTAAAAAGCCCAAACTGCATAAAATTTCTCAAGAAATTAAGAAGAAAAAAAGAAAAAAAGCCCATCTGTGTTCTTCATTCTTCTTCACCTTCTCACTGATGGCATCTTGCACCATCACTGCATCAGTGTTGATTGTAAACACAACATCTGATGTCCGAACCTCAGTATCAAAGAATTGAATATCTTGATTCAGAGCAGCCTCTAAGTACTTGATCCTCATTTTAGCCGATTGCCTCTCCCCAGTCCACATCCAACATGAAATCTCTGCAACCATTCCATCTATTCCAATCAAGAAACCATAGCAAAAAATAACAATAAAGTCATAATCTTGATGAAGTTTTACCTGCCCATGAAGATGCCCATATAGCAGCTCCAACTACAAGAAAATAAAATGCATACTGCAAAAACAAAAAAACAATAATGTCATCAATTCAAGAATCAAAACCTGCAGCAGTAAGAGTGAAACTGGAAGCCCATATATATATATATACCTTCAAAACTTCTTGAGTCATCTTATCAACATCATTAGCATAGGAACCAAAAGAATTAACAAGATCAGCAAAGAATCTAAGGAACAGTGGGAGTGAAGAGCCATGGACAATGGCACCTAAACTCCCAATTCCCATCAGAACATAGTCCAAACCATCTGCAAATCTGAAAAGCTCCCCAAACCCAACCGCAGGGGGAGGGGAACTGGGCTTTTCTCCATCTCCACTAGCGCCGCCTCCTCCTCCTGTGTTCCCTTCAGAACCATCCATATCTCTTTCTTCTCTCTCTTTCCCAGTCTCTGTAGTAGTAGTGAGAGTAGCAGTTAATGGTGTAGGGATAATAGAGGAGGGAGAGTTGTTGGGTTTAAAAGAGGAGGAGTCTTCTGATGACACAACAAGTTCAAGGCCTTGCATTTCAGACCATTTCCACTGCTCAATGGTCTTTATCTCCTCTGAGTCTTGTGACATTTCCTCTCAATTTTTACTCAATTAAAACCAAACCCACTCCTTTTTTTCAACAAACTTCCCTCTTACACTTCCCCCCCTCTCTCTCTCTCTCTATCTTTTATTATTATTTCTTGTTTCTCACTTCAGTTCGTCGTACCACTCCTATTTTACTACCATTACTCCTCGTTCAAACATGGTTAGGAACTTAGGATTGTAAAAACCTGGGCTTTACTTTCTTTTAACTGTTTTTGGGGGTCCTCACCAAGTTGCTTCTTCTGTTAAAAAAAGAAAAAACAGCATAAAATTGACTGATGATGCCATGATGAGAACAGCCTAGACAGAGAGAGAGAGAGAGATAAAGAAGTGACATTGTACACCCCCGACAAGGAATACTGTATGTGCAGTGTAAACTTGAGATTGGACTTTTGACCAAAACCAAATGTGAAAGTTGGCAGCTCAAACTTTAATTAATGATTAATTGCTCAGTAAATTTTATTTTTTTGTAATTAAAAATTCCTTATAGGTTGATATTGAATGAAAAACTATAATATTTTTTTTGAGTAAACAGATAAATTTATAATCATTATTTGAGTGTGTGCATGAGATAGTTACGAAAATCATATTTTACATGCTGGATCACTTTTTTAAGATATTATTTTTTAGGATAGGATTAAGAAAGTAGTTGTTATGTGGGTATTATTAAAGGGTGGTAGTTAATTACATACATCCCATCCTCACCAACACAATTGTAGTTAGTACGGAATACTATTTATTGACTTTTAGAAGTTTGGGTTTTTAATTCTGAAGATTTTGGCTTCTTATGCAAGTTAGAATTTCTGCAAGAAATTTCATGTTCTTGCCATGCCTCTCTGTCTCTTTCAGATCTGTGATTTCTCTTCAAGTAATTCTCATTTTATATTAATTATTTTTACTACAGTTTTTTTTTTCGATTTGTCAAATACTCATTTTATAACTTGAAAGAAAATATTATTTTCAAGAATTCAAATAACTTGGATTTTATAACTTTAAAGATTAATTAGGTAAATATTAGTGAAGTTGAAGGAGTGTTTATAATGAGATCCATCACTATATATATATCATAATCACGTGTAGCAAGTGGTGCTAATGCAGCAAGCTCTAGTTGATGGTTGCGACCAATCAGTCAAGCACAACCGTGCATGACAACCTAGTTTAGCAACATGACAAGCATATGTCATTATACTTTAACTCTCGCGGAGTAAGTCATGCTAACCAATATAATGAATTTCTCAACCAAATCAAGGTGGTAGGTCAATCTTTTAGAATGCTAATTTATTTGGCTCCAATTTACTAAGAATATGGTTAAAATCATTGGACTAGTTAAACTATCACATACCCCTATCAATTTGTAAGGAAATTCATATGATTAAAAAAAAGAGTAAAAGAATTATTTATCTTAAAAGTAACATAAAAAATTCATGCAAATTGATGCATATATACAATGAATAAATGTCTAAAAATAATAAAGATACTCAAATTATTGATTTACTATATAGAAAAACAAATTAAATAATATACTCAATATTATTATTATACTTTTTGTAATACCAATCAATCATAACATATAGGATTGGGATGTAGATCCAATATCCACTACATTTTGTCCACATCCACATCCACATCTTTTAAAGCTTAGTTTGTCAGTTAATCACAAGCATCACATACTAGATTCCACCAAATTAAAACAATATAATCATATTAATGCTCTTGCAAAACCTATAAAGCATGGTCTTGGTTTTAGTACAATGTTCCACTACATTGGCAATCGCTACTAATTTGTCAGATTAATCTCCAAAATATCTGCAGATTCTTATGGAAAACCAAAAAATGACAGAAAATAATAATGATTTATGTGAATAAACAGTACTGTACCTTATAGGATTAGTTAAATGAAGTACACTTTAATGGGTTGTTATCTTTGAGATTTGAGCATAACACAAAAGTTTTTTTTTTTTTTAAACCCCAGGCTTTTGCTTTTTTCTTTTCTTGAAATTTCATTTTCGGATTAGTCTGAGACTATGAGTAAAGCAAAACTGGGGATCTGACTGGGCCTGACAAATTCTTGCAAAAAAATTGCAGGGTTATGTCTGTCAGGTTGTATTTAGAAAATGGCAAGAATGCATATATAGGAAGAAAAAAAGGAAAGGATATTATGGTGATTTAGAATGTTTTTTTTTTTTTTTTTTAAATTGCATTAAAAAAAGCTAAATATAATATTTATGGGGTTTCCTTAAAGTACCCGAAAATTAAAGGAGAAAAAGAAATGAAGGAATTTATGTTTAGTAATTTGATGAAGCAAAGGTTGTGTTGTTTTTTGCAGGCTTTTATGCGTAAGTCCTTCACAACAAAGGTTTCTATTGTTTTCGGATACTCACTCGCATTTGTCGCTGTCTTGTAATGGCTTTACAACATCAAAATTGACTCCACACTTTAGGTCAATTTGTACATACCTAAAGTTTCAATTCTTTATTATTACAACTATTACATACTATAACTCATTTATATATCTCTTTGTATCATAGAAAAGTTTTTTAAAAAAACCCTAATATATAATTTATTTTTTACTATATAATCTCTAATTATGATTCACAAAAATTCTTTTACTTTTGTAATTTTTTATTATATAAGGGGATAAATTTTTTAAACATAATTATAAATTGTGATCAACTAAAAGTGTACATAATTTTTCTGCTTTAAGTTGAAATAGGGAGGAAATGATAAAGATTGAAGGTTGGAGTGTGAATAAAGGAAGATGGGGGAAAGTGAGATGATGAGAAGTAGGAACATCAATCGTTGTTCATGGTGTTTGGTACGTGTTGGATATACATACAAAGGAAAAAGGTATATACGACATAATTTTAATTAATTAATTATCAAATAAGGCAATACTATCTAAGTATCTATCCGCGGGCCAAACATGTATACAAATATTTGTAAAGTGTACAATAAATTTATTTACTTATTAAGTTAAAAGTCTATTTACGAAATTTGTATATGATAAGAGAAACATACAATCACATATATGAAAGTATACACAATGTAAATTTTCTTCCAAAGTATTACCCTAATTGCTTGAATGATATGAAAATGGAGCTAGGCCCCTACCAATCCCCTGGATAGCCTTTTGCAATCGTAACCTACAACAACCCACCTATAGCTTCTTTCCCAGTTCAAGCGAAGACTATAATGAATTGTCCAAATTTTAACAATCAAACTGAATGATAGATCACCAACCTTATTATTATGAAAATCTTCTTCAACTTGTCCCTTAGCATTTTATCAACATTATTAACTTCAATCCACGGCGTTGTCGACACAATCAAGTATATATGAATCCAAATGAAATTTACCATTAATCGGAGTAATCTAAGAGAGAGAGCTGGGGACCTCAACATAGTACTGTTTAGCGTGCTATCCTGGTATAGCTAAAGTGCTAATTATGGAAGAAGATAAAAATGGCAGGAAAAGGTTGTGAAGAGCCCATACATTAAAGACATGCACGTACCAGGAACATACATTTTCCACACGTAGTATGTTGTACGTATGAACTCCATCTCATTTCCTTGCTATCTTCGTCATCACTCATCAATCAATGTTCCTGCACACAATAACAATACACACCACTCGCATAACTCCAACCAAAAAGTCACGAGTTCAAATCTCAAATTATTGATTTGAACCGGTCAGTTATAGACCACCTAAGTTAGTTTACATTATCTTTTGCCAGGCCAATTAGGTTCACCAAACCATATTTGTCCAGCGTACACCTTTAGATAGTGATTTCAGATTTCTCTCGTCACCCCAAATAATACACACCACTCTTCATTGCTCTCTTGCCCAGACCAACTAAATTATATTTCCATATTTTTTGCTTCTTATTTATTTTTTTTTCTAGAAATAAATTAGTTGTATTTGCTAGAAATAAAAGTTTTTAATATATAAATTGAAAAAAAAAATTAATAATGTATTGAAGCAAATGGGGTAGTCGGTGGCCCATTCCCCAAAAGGTAGCAGATTTTCCAACCCTCCAAATAATCAATAATTATTAGTTATTTGTTAATTTGAATATGAATTTATCAGTTAATCAGCATAATTTGGGGAAGAGAGACACCACCTTGAACAAGTCAAAAAGTGGTGCACTAATTTCCTTTCTCACTCTTATATAGCCATCATTGTTTGACCCAAATTACTACTCAGAAGGAATTAATTATTCGCTGAATATTATATCTATTTTATTTATTTAATAATAATCCATTTGTTTCTTTAATAAAAATATGATAACTCATAATTAAATTTAACCAATTCTTAAGTAGTGAATATATGCCAATGATCTTGTGATTTAGTGACACAATTGACTCTTCCTTGGTCACGTACTCCTTTTGAAACAAATATTCTTTAAATTTAAATTAAATTTTAGTGTTGTTACTTACCATAATTATGTTTAGAATAAATATTTATTTGATTAAAAGCCATGCCGTTTTTTTTTTTTTTTGAAAACAAAAAAAAAAAAAATAGTCCAATCTCACTTCCAATATAAAGGGGGATTAATTTAAGAATTGATTATTTTAATAAGATTAAAATATTGTAAAGAAGCGCTAATTATCATACGGCTACTCAATTACTTGTGAAAAAGTGAGGCATGTGAGGCTTATTATGCCACTCTATTGTCTTGCTTGTGGGTTAGTGTGCCTTAGTTTATAGGAGGAGAAGCTTAGTACCAGAAACAACATCATTAATTAAAGTTAAATCGTAATTAGAAAGCATTAATGATTCCAGGCATTGATATAGATGGACTGGATGGATGGAAGCTGCTGATTAGCCGTCGCGTTCCATCCAATGAAGTTTGGGATAGTTAACAAACAAGATGTCAATAAATCTGCAAAATAAAAAAATAAAATAAAATAAAAGCTCACATAAGTGTTGGCACATTGGGAGCAAACCTGTGATTGTGCTAAAAATAATTCTCTCTTTTTTTTTCTTTCTTTTTTTCAGATTAATCACATCTATTCAATCACACTTTGACTGAGATTAGCCTGGACTAATCCAATCGACCTTCCACTAATATATAAGATTATAAATTAAAAAGTACCTAATGTCTAATGATGTAGGCTTCACCTATGGATTAAGACAATGATCTTTGATTCCCAAGCATAATTTGTACTGCCTATAAGATACTAAGTAATTAAAGTATATAGGTGCTACCTAGCATAGGTGGGTCATATGTTTTTTTTTTTTTTTTGATAACATGTTTTTTTAAATAGTATTCCTAAGGGCAATATACATTAGTGATTGTTAGATTTGATTATGTGAAATTTCTTTAACATCGTCTAGTATGGTGTCAAATTTAAAAATTGTAAACTTATTTAGATTATTAATTCAATTTTGACCAAAAAAACCATTTATTAGCATTTAATTAATTTATGTGTATACTATGCTGTTATTCATTGTATCTAATTATTTATATTTTTAATAGATGTACGGCATATAATATATGCTATAACTTTGTTTAATGATTATTGTTGTGGTTATGATATCTGGATAGTTCCAATGACTTAATATATTATCAATCTAGGCCACTTATTCGTTATTATGAGAGAGTCGAAGGACCTAGCAACATAATCTACGAAGATAAGAATCGACAGATATGAAGAAGTTAGGGTGCATAGGAATTTTGTGTATAAAGGCATAGAATTGCAAATTTGTACCTTACGTCAAACAACATCTTCTCTACTAGTTGGTTATAGCTAAAGTATAATATATATATATATATATATATATATGTGTGTGTGTGTGTGTGCGCGCGCGCGCGTAAATATCTATATCTTATATACATTTGGGAACTTTTGTACTCTTCCTCTTTTTGAGGTGGTGTTCTTTCAATTCTTATTCCAGACGTCCTCTTCAGAAATGGAAGGAAGCACTCTGGCCTTTTAGATGGTAGTGAAGCTCTCTAACTAGTAACTTTATGTTAGTGATTCTTCTCAAACCTTCGACACCTTTACCAAATAATAATATTCACAACGCGTACATTCACACCTTATAAAATTCCAACAATTTCATTATTCATTGAGCACCAGCTTGGATTCGGACATGGCGATTACTACCCAATTTTTAGTAGTACGTATCCCAATTCCACAACTAACCCAACAATTATATTACTATGCTAACCTTCTATAGCTAGCAATAAATTATAAATAAATGAACATATAAATAACCTAAAAGCATTAGATTTTTAGGAAACACTCGAAAGTGGAAAATCTTTGAAGTGGATATGAATCAAAGAACAATTTGATACCTATGCAGGATAGCTTTGTATCTAGCATAACATGGTCTCGAAAAGAGAGGTTAATAAAGAGGTTAAACTAGGACTAAAATAGGGTAAAAACCAAGTTTTCAAGTTCTATGTCCCTCATTGCTAAGACAACTTTCTTTCAAGATGGCCTACTGATTTTATTTTCTCACAAGGCATATTTAATTGCCAATATTATTTATATTAATTACAACACTAATCAATAACCTAATTTTTAAATTATAAGTATTGATGACTCTGATTTTTCAAAAAACGTCGTGTCAATCATTAAAAGATAAGTACATAAATAAATACATATATTCATATGACCACTCTATTGTAAATATTATAACTAATATTCAATAATGATATTTATTTTGTTAATTAGAAGTGAAATTAGTAGGCAGGGTTTGAGATGGTTCCAAGGACAACTCTTGCTAGCTTTTTTCTTGGACTTAAATCAATGAGCATATATTCATGATCTTCATCTATGATCTTTCTTTAATTTGCACTTGGAATTTATTCTCTTTTATTATATATAAAATAAAATAAATAGGTGGGAAAAGAAAAGGGAAAGGTGTTCAATAATGGGAAAAATGCTCAACCAATTGCAACAGATGCACATTATTAGCAACTCATTTCATTCAAAGAATTTGTCTGGATTCACTGCTACATATTAGATATGCATGCCCTTAATTAGAAGCAAATATTCCCCATACAAATCATCCACTCTAACTTGAGTATTGGAATTTGGAAATGAGCTACCTTAAAACCCGTGATAGAGGGTTTTTATCACATTTTAAGATCATACGACGCGTCACGAATATGATTAGTCTGGTGTGAAAGATAATCCATTTTTTTTTTTGTCTTTCAATATACTTAGACTCTGTTTGGCAGAGCTTATTTAGGAGTTTATAACTTATTTTAAGCTACTAATAAGCTATAAGTTCTATTTGGTAATGGTCCTAAAATAAGTTAGTAGCTTAAAATATGAGCTTATTTTTGAACGCTACCTAAGATAGCGTTTCAAAATAAGCTATTAGCTTCCTAACTTTTTTTCCATCTTTAACCTTATTATTTTAAAGAAATGACATCATTTACCCTTCCCAATTAAAACCCTTTTCTATTCTTATTTATTCGCAATTTTCACACTAATCGCTTCATCTTCATTCACTCTCCGCAGAAGCATCGCCCATCAGCCACCTCACTCCGCAGTCTGCAACTGGCCAATCGCAATATCATCCGTCTGTAGGTATGTATATATTTATTTTGTTGTATTACTTGTATATTTTTTTTCTATTGCATCTCGTATATCCGTAAGCTTGTATATGATATATATTTCATTGTATTACTTGTATTACTTGAATGGTTGGACTGCGTGTATATGATATATATTTCATGTATTCCTTCATTTTATTTATTTATATATATATATATATATATATTAATGTAATCTGCAGTGTTTTTGATATAATATATATATTAATTTAATCTACAGTGTTTTTGATATAATATATATATTAATGTAATCTGCAGTGTTTGTTTTTGAATATATATATATATATATATATATTAATGAAATATGCAGTGTTTTTTATATAATGTAATTTGAAGAATTAAAGTAAGTTTCTGCAGTGTTTGTAATCTGTAGGATTCTACCCAAGTTTTATCAATGTAATCTGCAGTGTTTGTTTTTGATATAATATATATTAATGAAATCTGCAATGTTTTTGATATAATGTAATTTGAAGAATTAAAGTAAGTTTCTGCGGTGTTTGTAATTTGTAGGATTCTACCCAAGTTTTATCAATTTAATCTGCAGTGTTTGTTTTTGATATAATATATATATATATTAATGAAATCTGCAGCGTTTTTGATATAATGTAATTTGAAGAATTAAAGTAAGTTTCTGCAGTGTTTGTAATCTGTAGGATTCTACCCAAGTTTTATCAATGTAATCTGCAGTGTTTGTTTTTGATATAATATATATATATATTAATGAAATCTGCAGTGTTTGTTTTTGAATATATATATATATATATATATTAATGAAATCTGCAGTGTTTTTGATATAATGTAATGATGCACGATACATGCCATATTTCAAGATAAAATGTAACCATTACTATTATTATTATTATTATTATTATTATTATTATTATTATTATTATTACTACTACTATTACTACTACTATTATTATTTTAAGATTGATTATCTAATATATATGATAAATAGGATTGCATTGGATGTATTGATGGTACTCATATAGCAGCATGCATTCCTGAGGCTGATCAATTGCGATATAGAGGGAGAAAAGGAATTCCTACTTTCAATGTCATGGCAGCGTGTGACTTTGATATGTGTTTCACTTTTATATCTGTTGGATGGGAAGGATCCGCACATGATACACGTGTATTTGTTCATGCAATTAGTACACCATCAATGAACTTTCCCAAGCCGCCACAAGGTATCATATTCGTATTACTTTAACTCTAATAAAAATCATATAATTTTATTCTTTATAATTGTTTAGTGTTATATTTTTTTTAGGAAGATATTATTTGGTAGATAAAGGATATCCAGATAAACAAGGATATTTGGTACCGTATCCAAGAATAAGGTATCATCAATCTCAATTTGAACAAGAGCCGCCAACTAATGCTCAAGAAGCATTCAATCGTGCACATTCTTCTCTTCGAAGTTGTATTGAGAGGTCGTTTGGAGTATTGAAGAAGAGATGGAAGATACTTGCTAAAATGCCACAGTTTAGTGTGGAGACCCAAATTGATGTTATTATGGCCACATTTGCCTTACATAATTATATTCGGAAGAATTCACAAGATGACATGATGTTTAATGTGCTTGAGCAGCATCCAGATTACATACCGCCCGATGAACTTCAAGATTCAAGTAGTAATACATCCACCAACGAAAGTTTAAGTCAGACCTCTACTGAGATGAAGGAGATTCGCAACAATATTGCTACTTCATTATGGGATGCTAGATCATGATTTGCTAATAGTTTTATTTTCAAACGTTAAATTTTAATATGTAAACAAACAAATTTAAATTTTATGAAGATGCCCTTTTTAGTCTTTTTACATTTATCAGCTTATCAAAAAGCTAATTTTACCAAACACTTTTAAGCATAACAGCTAGCTTAACAGCTCACCTGTTTCAGCTCCTAACTTATAGCTTTTCAGCTTTCAGCTCCTTTTCAGCTAGGTTTGCCAAACATAGCCTTAATCATGGTAACGCTCTGATCTAATTGAATATAATATTAATGGCAATGTATTTCCACTATTTATGGATGCATTTGTGATTATATGGACATTTAACAAGACGAGTAATCTGTTACCAATCCCTGGCCAACATAATAAATTGTGAATTAGAGTAACTTAATTAAAATGTTAGCAATAATCATCCTTGATTCTTGAGTTGTGATAGTGGGAATCCTAGCTACTAGCAGTCTAGCAAGAGTCGGAGAAAAGGTTAGCTAGGCAAGTACTATACTGTTTTAATTTATACTTTTGTATAATTTAAGGTTTTTTTTTTTTAAAAAAAATAAAATTTAATAGTATCCTTAACGGTGGCAAACTACATTATGCAGCCAATCCTTAAATAATGTGACATCTGCATTCTTAATTGTGATTTCCTGAAAATCCTTGCATGCGTTCCTTAGTTGGAGCTTTTGAGCTAACGTTAATTAATCACCTAAGCACATGCTTAGGAATCTTATTAACTGATATAATTTGCTCCCATAAATGTATTTATTTGTGATGAATGTAAATGAAATTAAATCTAACTAAATTAGGTGCGTACGTGTAATTATTACTTAAATGTTAATTCGACTATAAAAACATTTTCGTTCAACTAAATGGTTAGATTGTAAGTATAATTAATTTTAGAACGATTGCAGTTTATTGGTGCATGGTTAAGAGTAAAGTTTTAATCACTACTACAAAAATAGATACTACGAAAGTTCTTTTTTTTTTTTTTTTTTTTTTTACACATATATGATGTATTACTTTTTTTTTTTTTAAGTAAAGACAAGGTAATTCATTAATCAAGATCAAAGCTCAAAACGTGAGCAATGGAAGGAAAAGGGACAGAGAAGCAGTCCATACGGCCAGACAATGATAAGGATTCCCTAGCTAAACAGTGGGCAACCCTATTCGCGGACCGTTTAGCAAACATAAAGCTTAAGTTATTACTAAGTAATGTATAAGTGACCCATATAGTAAATAAATATTATATAGGTACTTGTTTTGAATCGCAGTATATTAAAATACTATATACAACGGTTTCAACCACCATATATATATATATATATATATATATATATATATATATATATATATATATATATATATATATGGTGGTTTCCAAGTATATAGTTATTTATTTATTTTTATAAATATTATTTGAACCAAACCAACCCTAAGTATAGGGTAATGGGAAGTGAGGAATGTGAGATAGGGGCATACAAAATTGATGAAAGTTGACCTAAATAATTTAGAGAGCAAATGACAAAAAGGGTAATGTCATGTGTATAGGATTTGAATGATGAGTGATGAGAGATGAATGGTGAATGATTACAGAGTGGGGAATTGGTTTCCATGTGTGCATGTTAGTGATCATATGCATCTCTTCTTTATACACACCTACACCTTTCTTTCTTTCTTTTTCTTTTGCACCTTCCATGAAGATGATGAAGCTTGGTCCATGCCCCTTTTTGTCCTTTTCATTATCCTTTTTATTTCCGAGGATTTTACCCTTTCAATACCTATGTCCCATACATTTTTTTTCTTTATATTTTATTATAATTTTCAAAATTCAAAATTACAATAATATTTTAATAGACCTTTAAGGGTCTATTTACTAAAGAACAAATTAAACATAATTTCTATTATGGAGAAGTAGATAGAGAGATGATATGGTTGAGTAGACTTACTATCAAATCTTGGCATATAACATTTTCAATTTATTTTATCACCCTTTCAGAAAGGGCCTTTCTCTTCATTCGCCACGTTTTCTACGGACTTTCTCCAACTTTCTCTCTAACCAATATCCTCAATTTTCTCTTCAGTCAGTGCTAGGGCCGGCCTTTTGTCAGGGTCTGGCTATTGTCCCCGACTTTCTTTTCATCCACCGTCCTCAACTTTTTCTTTAACCATTGACTACTATTTTTAACTTTCTCTCATTTAAATTTGTGTTTATAAGTTTTGAAAATTATTTAAAAAAAAAATACAGTAGAAAAAATGGGTAAACACGCCCTAAACATTCATCATCAAACTTTAAAAGTTATAAAAAAAAAATCTCATTTACATTAAATTAAATCAAATACCAAAACAAAAAATTGTCATCTCAAATCTCATGGTAGGCGTGCACGCAAAATTGTCCTTGACAAAATTGTAGTAGGACATTTGGTAGCCTAATTGATTTGTAGGGATGGCAGCCAGCCCATTTGTCATGAAGCTTGGGCCAACCATGCAGCACATACATCCATGGCCCCTCCTCTCCTGCCTACCCGACACCAAGGCTGCTTCGCTTTGCCTGCATCATTAACCTAAGCTACCTAAACCTAACTTCAATTCAATTCGTTATCCTAAATTATTGACGAGACCTACCACCAACAATTAATGCATGTTACGTCGTTGGTGGTTACATAATGTAGTTTAAGGTAGACAACACACACAAAATATCACGTTTATCCCATAACGGAACTGATAAAGAATCTAAACACTGCTACAAGTTACTTCAAATTTGTCACATCAAATGATGGATATACCAAGAGAAAAATTTCTATACCTTATGTTTATGTATGTGTGTATGGAAAGCTAGCTAAGATAGTTTTAGATAATATGGGCATATCGCTATCTCTGCAGAATTGTATCCAAATTCTATGGATTGCGACTGGGCGCAATATAGGGCCCTTGGCATGTGATGTGCACGTTTTTAGTGGCCTATTTACCATCCATAAAGTTGGTGAAATTTTCCATGCATTATATTCTGTGAACACAACTAAATAAAATTTCAGTTCAACAAGTAATGCTTTTTCTTGGCCAAGACCGTAACCAATGAAAATGATGTGTTCGATAGCAATGCAACCTATGTAAATAAAAGACAACAAATGTTTATTTTATTTGCATCTACAATATAATGTGTTGGGCAAACGCCGGTAAAAGGCTAAGACCATCAATTGGTGGTTAGGGGATTGTTGAATGTCAGCGAAGGATTAAGTCCAACATCCTACCTCTCGAAAATGTGGTGGTTGTATATAAGAAAATAAAGTTGTGTCATTGGTAAACACTTTATTCCTAACCAGTGGCAGATATTGCGTTCATGATTTTTTCAAGTAGAGGCTGGCCAGTTAGGTTGTGACAATGATAAGAGGACCTAGCTATAGTTTCTTAATAGATGTCCATGAAGGTTTTTAATATATACTTAGAAGGACTTGACATTTTTTAAATTAAGAATCAAATTTAGTGAGAATAATAATTTTAATTTAGGCGAGATATTGTAATCTGATTATTATATAAAGGATATTTAATCCTCATTATTTCATTAGGGGTTTTGTACCGTCCAAGACAAATTGTAAATAATAAGCATGTTGGATGAGGAGATTAAAAGTAAGTGCAGTACATCTGAATTATCTTGCATTGAAATGTGGCCTTTTCTCTAAAATCCAAATGCATGCATGGTGACTACATATTGATGAAATGGAACTCTCTAATTTAATTTGCTGCGTTGCTACTTTACGCAAGTCAATTTTCCTTGCAGGACCACACACCTGCAGCTGCCACAACCATTTACACCATTGTCACCCCATGAAGATCTTGCATGCGCCACAAACTTAACTTAACCGAGAAAGTGTTGACAAGAACTTTTAAGTACGAAAATTATGCTTCACTCATTTAACCACATCTTTTTAAGGGTAAATTTTTCTTATTGTGTTTAATCCAGATACGTAAAGAAAAGCCCGCCAAAGCATTGATTTAATGAATGAGAAGTCTCATTTAAGACTTGCTTTCAACAACATGGTGAGGGTTAGGATTTGATTCTTACTACAAACATGAAGATTTGAGTTAAGGTTGGACTTTTTATGCATAAAAGTGGACAATTATATATATGGTATTGAATCTTGAAGTTAGATTGATTTTCAAAGTAATTATGAAGTTGGTGTAGTAGGTGTATGCAGTAAGAATCATGCATGCCAATTCAAGGGGAAGAAATTATAAAAGCTAAGGTACGGTGAAAACTTTGGGTTGATTACTTTGTGTTTGTTGAAATGTAAAATCAAGGTGGACACAAGTGTTGTAAGTTATTAAAAGCTGAAATTAAAGACTGGTTCATGGGGTATATATGGAACTATAGATTTTTTTATTATTTTTTTTTCAATTCTTTCCGGATCATGATTGAATTAAAAACTATAAATATACAAAAAATCCAAAATTATTTTGTCAAATTACTATTATAATATATGTATATAGAGAAATATTCAAATATAGAACCAATAATTTCAAAATAAAATTTTTAAATCTCTCTAATGAATTCTTATATAAGAAAACTCTTTCAACATACATCGTCTGTTTCATTATAAAACATGTTACGTTGATCGATTTAATATACTATTATATTGGTAATAAATAAATAAATAAAGCAATGAATATTGTGCCCGCATGTTTAATTTTGATTCTATAACCGAGTTTGAAGTGGTTGGACAGTTTTATAGTTGTATTAAATGTAAAGACTTTAAGATTATATTTTGTGGTATGTACTATATGTAGCTACCTGCATTATTGAAGTATGGAAGAAATGGGTATGTAACTGCTACATATCCATGTCCACTTCAGACAGTGACTTCCCACACTAAAATGTGAACCCTGTACCTTAGGACCCAAGAAGACAACCATCCTTTTCTTTTTCTTCTTTGGAGCCTAACGTGTGATAAATGACAAGTGTTCAATAATTATCTTTTTAGATGATTACTATGATTCTTGCAATAGTATCATAGAAAAAAATGTTGTGAGGTTCTAATTTAAAAATAGAAAGTAATTTGTGGTATTGAACAGTGAGATAGATATCTGATCTGTGTTTATATTGTGTAGAGAGGGTTTGTGCTTGTTATTGATTTAAGTACGATTAAGGCACTATAAGATCGAGTATCAGTTACAAAGTTCCGCTACAACGTAACTTATAGTCTCCGTTTCTCTTACTTATTGAAACGACGTCGTTTTGTGAGTATAACGATGGTGCGACGTTTGAGCCTGGCCTGGTTTTCCTACCTATGTACTTCTATGTTTGGCATGGCCATGATATATAAATGAAACATCATTATATGGGCTAATGTTGGGTTAATCGGGCGGAGATGATGTTGGGCCCGATGAGTATTCCAAATGTCTAGTCCATAGGATAGGAGTGGTGAACTACAATAAGCCCAATTCAAGAAAATCGGACAGGAGTGGTGAAGCGAACTATGTTTGTTTGACGAATGAATTGACGAGGTTAGAAGAAGATTATTATGGTTTTTGCCGGGAAAGAAACAAAAAGAAGAGGGAGCAATACAGCTATGACCAACCGTTTCAACCAGCCACCACATACGTAAATCAACTGCCTACTTGTCCACGTGTCAGCCGCACGTTGTGGCGTCTAACTCTTCTCCTTTCTCTTTCCCTTTTCATTCTTTCTTTACTTTCTTCGTTTCCTCTCTCCCGGAAGGAATCCCTTAATCGTCTATCCACAATGCCTGATACCTCTGCCCTCTGTTTCTCCACCTTCTCTTCAATCCTGCCCTCTAAAGATCCCATACCATCTTCTTCATTCGCTTCCTTTTCTTTTCTCCCGCTCCTAAAATTCCCGGGTCAACCGCCGATCCGTTCGGTCCGATTCACCGCCGCTAAGGCTTCCGGTTCCAGCCATTTCCTCGGCGACGATGCATTCGGGAACTATCCTTGGGAACCCTCTGATCCTTCCGACTCATGTATGTTATATTAATCTATCATTCAGTTCCTTGTCAGAAATTTTGTTAATAAAAATGCTTTCTTTTTCTTCTTTTTTCCTAGCTTGATCTTGAACCTGCCCTTGTTGATTAGTCTTAGTGTTGCTATCGTTTTGTGTGTGGTTAAAGTTGGAAGCTTTGGGCTTGTGAATTATGATGATGATCATCGTGTGATTGCCCTTGCCATTGGAGTAGAGAATTGATCGAATCCCGTAAAAGAGATAAAATTAATTTTTAAAAGGCATCTCCTTTTGATATGTTAGTCCTTTACTTGTACTTTATGCATGCTTTTCTTTGATTCATAATTTGATGCCAGGCTTATGAATTTGGTCAATTGTTTATGGTGTAGAAAGCCTTGCGTCGCATAGATAACCCGAATAGTGATAGTCTGTGCTTCAAATTCATGGGTTGTTATCAGTTATAGTACTATTGTTCTTCGATGCCCTAGATTGCAGCTCTTGCAGTTGCTATTTGGGTTGATGAAACTTATAGGAACTTTGTTACCATCAGCTTAATTCCATATTGTCTATGGTGTAGAGAGCTTTACTTCGCATAGATAACCCGAATACTGATAGTCTGTGCTTCGAATTCATGGGTTGTTATCAGTTATATTACTATTGTTCTTCGATGCCCTAGATTGCAGCTCTTGCAGTTGCTATTTGGGTTGATAAAACATATAGGACCTTTGTTATCATCAGCTTAATTCCATATTATAATTATGCTTTGATTGTGGAAGGAGGAGATACACTGGCCAGGTTCATTTTGTTCTCGAAGCTCCTTTTCTAGATTTGGTATCTGTTAGTGGAACCAGCTGATGCAATACTTCTTGTAGATGTGCCATAGTGTTAGATCCAAGAGGCACACCTCCAGTTGATTAAGTATGCTACTCGGAAGTGCAATAAGCTACCTGATTATGAATTTTATGATTCTATGCATTTAACCCCTCCAGTGTATACTTACGATGTAACCCACTAATCCATAATATTAATTGCAGTAAAAAATGATTTGTGGTTATGGTAGAGAAGTATAATACATAGAGCTGTCATGTTCTAGCAAACCCAAATATTGATATGTTGGCAATAAGCTCAACTCAGCTAAAAAGGAAAGAAAACAAAATACTTGGTACATGTTTTGATTGAGTAGAATGAAAAAAACAAGTAATGCCTGTTCTTCAGTAGTGATAGAGGGAACAACAGTGAGTAACTTTTCATGGGATTTGTTGCTTTTGTGGGTATGACCGTAAAAAGGAGTAAAGATTTGGGATGAAAAGGGGGAAACCCCTTTTACATACAATAATTGATTGTGCGCTGTCTTCAAGTTTTCTTTTTTAAAGAAAAATCTTTTGTTGCTCTCTATTGATCTATAGGCAAGTTGTGTTGCTGTAGATTTAGTTTTGGACGACATGGTAATCCAGGTACTTAACTTTAGTCTTGAACGTTGATGTTATGTTTCTTTCTCCCTTTTATATGTAGCTGTGCAGTGGGTACAAGAGGACAAAGTCACCCTGTTCACTGCTGATGGGTTGATACAAATTGGAGGGAGTTTGGTTCCACAACGTGTCTCTTCCTCTGATGTATGCCAGCTCTCTCTTGTCACAAATTTGCATACACAGTTCCTTCATTTTTATTCCTGACGAGATGTCAATATGATTCTATTATTCTTATTTTCTTCCTTTAGTCACAGATGCTTTTTGCAGTGCTATTACTAATAAATACTGTGTAAATGGGTATAATTTGTTTGCAGAAGAAGCAAGGAAAAGTAAAAATGTCTCCAAGATTACAACGGTACCAAGAGAGTGATTACATGGATCCAGATCAAGTCCTATGTTTGGGTGCACTTTTTGATATTGCAGCAACAAATGTAAACATTATTTAATTTACTTGAAGCATTGGTCTTTCAAAATTTGCGTTTTTCTCTCCCTGATATATTGAAATGATAAATGCCAATATCAGGGTCTTGACATGGGTAGAAAGCTATGTATTCTGGGATTTTGCCGTTCTGTTGAGATGTTGAGTGATGTTGTGGAAGACATTGTAGTGGAACACGGTGGTGAGGTAGATACTTGTCTATTTTACTCGTTGCTTTACTTTTTTCTCCAACATCAAACCGCATCTCCACTATCACTACCTATGCTAATGCTTATCTACTTGCAGGTTGTCTCTGCAGAAAAAGCGAGCAAAGGTGGCATGCATGAAAAGCTAACCATGACAGTTTCAGTTCCGCTTCTCTGGGGGATCCCGCCTGCATCTGAAACGCTCCACCTTGCTGTTCGAAGCGGTGGAGGCATCGTGGAGAAGGTCTATTGGAGATGGGATTTCCTGTAAATGATTATAACTAATATAATTAAGATTCATGTGCATATTGTGTATAGTATTCTTGTGCTACTATGTACAAAATTGAACTAACCGGTTAACTCTTACACTCAATGTATTCACATTCACTTCATCATGCTCATTTAATTTGTACTTAAACTTTCAATAGCATCTGCCCTCATATCCTCTGACTCGGTTTGCATTCCCATTAAACCTCTTCTTTCAATTCAGTTGAACCATTCCTTTGACTCTGTTGTACTATTACGAGGATGACAGCAGTTTAATTTCTAGGAACATGTTTTGTTTTGATCTCTTATTATATATAGTTCAGGCGTCACAAGGCGACTATTGGATCATAATCTGTTATCTGGTTTCAAACTTGCACCTAACATTGAAGACACTCCAAACTCATCCATCTTTGTTCCTGACAGCTATATCTCCCTTCCACATTTCAACAGAAAGAAGACTTTCTTCCATCATGGCTTATGAATTTTGTTGACCGCAACTTCCATAGTCATAGTTTCTTATCTGTTCACATGTTACCTTGCCTAGACCTTCATAGGGATAACAAAAGGACATTAGCCCACTTCTCTTTGACATTTGCCAACTTATTTGAACTTAAATCCTCAATCTTTTGCTAATTACAACTCTGGTCAAGTTAGTCTGACAAAATTTTAAGTTCGACTTTCAGTAGGAGCGGTTGGTGGTGTTTAAGACGAGACTAAAAAGATGTTGACTAAGCTAGCTTGTTACAAGGGACAATGCGCACACAGTTTTGTGATTTTACAAAGGGGGAAACCAGTTTTGGGGTGTAAACTTTCTTAATTGCTTTTAGAAAGAAGTTGTGGAATTTGATTGTACTTTGTAAGAGACTTTACTTGGAAATGTTGGACCTGAGATGCAGGTTTTACCACGGCAGCCCTAGTGACAAGCCAAGCTGATGGACCTGTGCTTGCTTCTAGAACCTCATCCATGGACAACCGACAATGACGCATCTTTTGTTTTTTCATATTCACCAATATCTGTATCTCTTAAGATACGACTAATTCAATTGAGTCTGGGTCGGTCCCATTCGAACTAAGAACAACTCTTTTAACAGTGTTATTATATACATAATACACATGAGTTTGAACTTCATATTTTATTCGTAGTGACTTAGATCCCTTTCATTAACACCAAACATGGAAAATAACAGATTTTTCAACTGTTTGTTTTCTTCTCTTTTTTCTGCCAAACATGGGAACAAAACCCATGCCTATATCCAGCCAAGCTATAGATACACCAAATGGAGACAAGCAGGTTTATCATCTGTTAATAAATGATTATTGTTCTCTTTGTATATACAGAAACATGGGAAACACACACTCTATATATCACTTAGAAGACTTTACAGAAAAAGGTGACTTTCCCCATTCAATTTCTTGATTGATCATTAGGTGTAACACCTTTTGACCTTTTGCACTCCACTAGAAAAGACATTCCTGAACAACAACCTTTTCCCCAGAGATTTTGAGGCATAAAATCCTTAAAATATTTGCCCCCTAGCTGGCTGCCTGCCTGCCTGGCAGCCAAACCCCATCCCATTTATCTCTTATTTTATGTTCTTATCACATACAGAAACAAACAAAATGAGGTGAAGAGGTCAATGCATTCATCTTCCAATTTCCCATTTTCTTAATCCCCCTTTAATTAATTCTACTGTTGATAATGATGTTATTCATCATCTTTATTATTATGAAATTAAATCTATTTTCAACCTTTATTTGATAATAATAAATATTAGGAAATTAATATGTTATTCATTTTAATTTGTTCAAACAATACAGTGAACCAACCTCATGGCTAGCTTAGCTTTGACAAGAATCTGCCATGGCATCATGTGCTGAGATATGTTCACAATATTTTGGCACTTTTGGACTGTCCCCTATGAGGATTCTCTTTCACTAGCTTCTAAGATGACTTCAATTCCCAGTTTTTTTTTATGCCTCCTTGCTCCCCGAGTGGCCTTTTTAAAAAGAATTATTTATTTTACCAAGAATTCATCATTTTCTAATCAACCCAATTTATGGACCAACCATTAATATAATTTTTTTTTACCTACAGTACGTACTATACCCCCCAAAAAACCAATACCTTTTATGTATGTGTTACAATTACAACATGAATAATGTAAGACGGTGATGACGACGTTACAGAAAAACTAAATCAAATGAAATTTGAGTATTTGAGTGATTCAATCATTGAAATTGTCAACCCAACACAGATTTTTTAAACAAATATATATATCAAGCATCTCGCCAACGCAGTCTAGAAAAAGATGGAAAATTAATGATGAAATAATTGTGTGTTTAGTATTGTTTAATGTTTAATCCAACGTTGTCGTGATCAGCGGCGTCTGGCTAACCGGAAACTATGGAAGCCAGTCGGGGCGGCGTGAATCACTCCAATTTTTATTTTTTTTTTCTGTGAAAAACAAGATCTCAAAACGTCGATTCTGTGGATGAGATGTCCATTTTAGATTCAAGCACCAATCTGTCATTTTATTACATTAAATTTAAGCCTTTTTATTAAAAAAATTGGTTGTCGGAGGTGACTGAGATACTTGTAAGGATTAACGTTAAATCCCATAATTTTTTTAAACAAAAAACTTGTTGAAACCACAAAAATCCAAGCCCTGACCGGCTTCAGATTTAAACTAATAAAAATCATATCATGCATGTTACATTCATAATACAATACTAATAATTATTAGTATAATTTAAAGTTTCAGCTAGCCTTGAAGTTTGGTTCTGGAACTAATATTGCTATCTATGATGAGTCCCATATTTTATGTATTAAATTTATGAATTTTTAATTGATCGATGTGATGCGTTATTATGACATTTTGCATCATAATTAATGTAAAATAAAATTTAGAGTAAAAATTCAATACAATATTTTTTTTCTAGAACGAAAAGATGGTGACATCTCTATTCTTTAATTTTCAAGAAATTTACTACTATTGTTAATACATCGTTTCCCAGAAATAATTGCACAAAAAATAATAAAAAGGAAAAAAAAAAAAAGAAAAAGAAAAAAAAGACTACTTTAATTTTATGATCATGATAACATGTACTCTGAGGAAGGTTAAAAAAAAACCACCAAATTTAAGAATTCCCAGCATAGGATAGCAAGGAAACATGTTCCCAGGAAATCTTGTTTGTTTCTGAGTTGGTAGTGGCAACAGTGGAGGCATGAGAGAGATGAGATCAGTAGTACAAGACCACATTTTCTTGTGCCTTGTTGTCATCAACAAAGAAGTTGTTACACATGTTATTAGTGGTAATCAGCTGCTTAATCTCCTCCAAACTGCTATAATCTAAAGGGTTATTGCCACCATAACATCCTCCACTCTCAACAACACTAGGCTTCACATCACCATTATCATACACAAAGCTCTGCAACCCTCCATAGCTTTCAGTACTGTAGTCAAAGTCTTTGCCATGGCTGCTCATCATTGTGCAGCTCCCATCAGAGGAACTGCAGCTAGCAGCACCACCACCAAAATTCAGGACTCTGTCTGTCATCACCATGTGATGCTGATGGTTCTGGATGGGGCCCACATAAGCTCCAGCAACACTACTGTGCTGTGGTGGGATGGAAAGGGCATGAAAAGTGGGGGATGGGAAGTAATTGGTGGATTTGATTAGTGGTGGTGGGGATGAGATTGATGGAGATGAATATGGGGAAGAGGAGAGTATTGATGGTGGTGGATATGGTGTCTGGTGAGGTCTGGTTTTCTGAGAAGATGAAGAAGAAGAGACCAATCCCATTAGCTTCTTCTTCAGCTTGGTGTTCCAGTAGTTCTTAATGTCATTGTCTGTCCTGCCTGGCAACTGAGCTGCTATTATTGACCACCTGCACTCCACCAAAATTACCCATATATGTTTAATTCCCAACTATCACAAAAAACTTGCAGATTCTGATCTCAACAGTACATCTTTCAGAAAGAAAAGTATATCTGTTTGGTTGTTAGCTGATTGAGTTATAAGGTATGACTAGTTGATAACATTAGTTTGATTGTATAAAAGTATTTGGTAAATTAGTTGTTAACTGATAGCTGTTTGGTATAATTTCTTTTCTCAAAAAGCTAATTGAAAAAATAGGGACATATGTATACCTGCTTCCAATGCTAGCATAGAGGCTGCAAATTACTCTATCTTCTTCATCTGAAAATTCTCCATGTTTAATGTTGGGTCTCAGATAGTTAAGCCATCTTAATCTGCAGCTTTTCCCACACCTTCTCAGCCCTAAAAAAGATTTAGATCAGTACACAACAACAGGAATATATATAATTCAAGAAAATTATCAGATCAGATCACTAGTAAAATAAAAATAACAATATATACCAGCCTTTTGAGGAAGAGCTATCCAGTTGCCACCAGTGCCATGCTTCTCTATGTAGTCTTTGAGCTTTGCATCTTCTTCTGGTGACCATGGCCCTTTCTTCACATTTGCTTTATCACAGCACGGAGCTCTTCCCATCTTTCTTTCTCTCTCCTCTCCAGGCTTGTTTTGATGATTTGAAATATGGTGTATGTAGAAGGTTTTGTTTGCTTGGAAGACTGGCGTTTGGACAGTCCAAATATATATATTTATTGGGGAAGGTACACAAGTCAAACTACACACTCCACAATTTCAATTATCAATTATCATTTATCATTTATTCATCATTTATCAGTTGTCTAACACTCTTTACTCATTAGCCCAACACAACTTTCACAAATAATAAAATATTCATATACAATAATAGTTACACTGTAACAGAAACCCCTCCCTAGCTAGTTTAACACATGTACATGGACTACCCCATAATCTTTAATATTATTAAGGCAATTATTTATTTTATTTTTTTAGACGACATTTTGGGTGTTGTTCAGCAGCGTTGTGTTCAAACAAGAGCGTAGTCTCCTGCATGAACAGTTCAATTGGTCACAGGAGTGAAGTTTGGAAAGAAATATCAGAGATTGAATCTTACCAGCGGTAGTGTAAGAGTAATAAGATTTACATCCACGCTCCCCATCAAGGATTGTTTTTTCTTTGGGTGTACTCATATTAATTTATTATTTTGTATTTATCCCAAACAAAATATCTCGTGGAAATTAATAAATGTGGCATGGCTACTAATTTACTAAGTCTTTCTTTTAATTTCAGCCTCAACGCAATGAGCATCTAAAGTCTACTCAAGAAATGGCATGAAATTCACCAATTCAATATGATTGGTTATATATAGTTTCTAGAGATAGGCCAAGTCATATATAGGTTCACTATTATTATCAAATTAAACCACTAGACCTTCTAACAAGTAGAACGTACTGCTAAAAGTCTTCTTGCTTCTATCCATACACATACAATACTTGTGATTGTAGTTTTATATTATATTGCAGGAAATATTATATGTTTAAACACATGGTCACAGGCTAATTAGTCTTATTATATCTAATTAATTATTCATTACAATTTAAAAGCTGGTGTCTTCATCTGGGCATTGTATCCACATGTGTCTATACATGTATTGGTGCTGTATATATAGAATAATATATATTGTGTTTCTCGATAATATTATCATTTTATACTCGTAGGATTTTATCTTAGTTTAAATGAATTTTTTTACAGTATCGATAGCACTAAGAACTATTGGGATTAGCTAGTGCACGAGCTAGATCGAGTGGGTGTTGCCAAGAATCAAAATTGTCGCATTCTAGTACAATAATTAAGCTCCACCCACTTGATCACTCTTTTCGAAACAAGTATGGTATACTTGATTATAATCGTTATTACCTGCAACAATGGCTATATTTAAATTTTTACCCTAAATTATCTTCATGCAAGCCTAAAAGTGTGGGATAGAAATTAGAAAATATGTCTTTTTTGAGAATATTAGAAGAAATGTCTTAGTCTTAAAATCTGAAGCAAATCATGATATCATAAAGTAAATAATTATAGGTTTTAAGCGGTCTGCCACCAGCCAAATTGCAAGAAATAAACAATCTTCAACTAGCAATTTTTAAAAGACCTTGACAATGGCATTAAGATTGCCAAGTAAAAGCCAATCAACATCAAATTGCAGTGAGGCCCCTAGCATTTAAGAATATTGCACTTTGTCATTCGAACCTCCCCTTTCCTGGTTAAGGTTGTTGTACCTGGTCAATCTTTACCTCAATTGCATCACTCCTCCTTTATTTGGCTTGCTTTTCCTTATTAAATATGCTGTACCTCGTCATCCTTGATTTTGTTGACCACACCCTACATGCATTATATATGTAGTAGTCCATCTTGTGATTGATCAAGTTGATGAGAAGATATGATGATTTCAAGAATTAAAGCTAAGGGGAAAATTTTGTTGTTGAATTGAACCGGCCATGACCATCTATTATCTCCAATTAGCTTTATTTTTATATATATGATATGATGCTGCTAGCTAGCTAGGATACATGGTTCCATTAAGATGAGGTAGGTAGGGGCCTGCCCAAATCAAAGAAATTGCAACAATTTGTACGTTTGTAGTGTTGGAGAAGAAACGCATAGCATCCTTAGCTTTGAAGGACTAGATCAATTCATAATGCACAATACATAAATGGCTATTCATATATCAAAAATAATAGCACTCAAAAGGCTTTACGGTTCTTCGATGGTGACACAAGTTAGTTTGAGAGTTTTGTATTGATTTGAAGACCCTTTTGACAGTTACGGTGACAGTATTGGAGTGACTAGACTACATTTTGTTTAATTTATATTACTGAATAGTCACTATATATATCATCACTAAAAAGAAATTCTTACAATTTATCATTCGTCAAGCTTAATAATTCATACGTGCCAACACGTACAAAACTTTATATCAATACTCAGACCCAGTTTCATCTTAGGGCACTCATAGCAATTGATGATGCAAAAACTAGCTAAAAGCTAAATGGCTTTAAGCGCAACAATATGTTGTTGGAATTAATTTATATATACATTGCCATATACAAACATATTAACAGTACAAGTCATGTAATATATTCTTGGAAATCTTAATGTAAACGTTTGAAACGACCTTGGACATTATTTGTCTTGAATTCAACTTCATGCAAAGCATATGATATACATCCCTTGTTTTGTGTCCCCATATAAGAGGAAAACAGTTGTTTCATACTACTTGTGTCATGTCCTTTTTGAAAATAGGAATTAGTCAAAACCATGGTAGGTCGCAACGTTTCAAATTAAACTATTTCACCATCTTCTTGCCTGTTGAACAACAGTGTTTTCCCTGTTAATTACAACTTTATTACAAACTTATATTACCAACAAATATTTAAAATGATAGACAAACACTTTACGCAATTAGATTTGTTTTTTTACAACTATGACTAATTCTTAAAAAAAAAAAAAAAAGATTTTGACCACTCTGACCACCACTTTGATTGATGATTAGTAATATCAAAAAATAATTTTACTGATAAAAAAAATAGTGTGTTCAAACTAAAACCTTCGATTTATGACCACTTTTGAATGGTTAGAAATTAAAGAAATTCTAGTTGTCTTACAACATGAGAAATACACATTATTTACTACTATAAATAAATAAAATATAACGGGAATGTTCATATAAATAATTATCATTTTATTCATAAAAATATTATCGTCTATTTCTATTTATAATAATAAGCATACTATAAATATATATACAACCAAAAGTCATACACATGATTTGCAGGCTGCAGTGATGGTCACAAGTTTAATTTAATTGAAGATGGATTATATATTTTAATCTCAGCTCATTTCTTATTAATTAGTTTGTACGAAGAAAAAAAAAACCTGGGTCAGTGAATTATATAATAAGTTAATTAATTAGAGGCTGCTAATATAGATGAAAGCTAGCTACAATAAAGTTGTGTTATGTCGTAATATTAATATTTTTGGTTTTGTTTTTCTTGGTGTTGTTTTTTGGGCACTATCTATAGCATTGCAAGCCTGCCTCCAATAGTCAATGGTTTTACTATATATTTTGCTATTATATAACTAATTGATTAAACAAAAATGAGTTAAATTGCCTCAAAATGGGTGATTAAATAGGTATCAAAATGTTAATAGTTTAATTTAATTTTAATTTTGTCAATATTTTCTTGATCAAATCCATTGCACAAGATCTTTTTAATACGATTTACATTAATTTTCTTAATTATGTGCAGTTATTATACAAGAACGAGATTTAATTTATTATTCATTGGAGTAAGTTTCCCTCATCACAAAATAAATAAATAAATAAATAAGAGTTGAATTTATTTAAAACTTATGGGTAGAGTCAACTTTTTCACAACTAAAATTTGATTTAAGTGAATAGGCATTATATTATTATAATGTAGCCATCTAATAATGTATATTTTTACTGATCCTACTATTTGGAACTTTCTATAGAGTGGTACCACATACTATTTTGTACCGAAGCTTTCTCCATCATTAGATTTTTTTTTTCATTTTATTATTTTAAAAGTACGCAAGAAATGAAATTTCATTATTAATCAATCAAATCCAACCTCAAAAACTCAATAATAACAATATAGCCACTTAGTATAACGAGACAAAGAAACGAGTTGCCTGACAAGAAATTTGGTAGCCCGAAATACCATTTAACAAAGAAACACAAATGAAGAAAAGCTCTTGAATTTTTTTTTAAGTCTTTTATTTTATTTGTAAAATTACTTTATTCATTTTTGTATACAAACCTCTACTATATGGAGTATATAATTAACCTAGAAGGAGATAAGCTGTAAATAATATAATTAATCAAATTGTTGAACACCTGAAAAAATGCAATAATAATTTAAGACTTGGAAGTAAAGTAAATAGAAAATGGGACCCCAGAAACCATTATTAAAAATATATATACATTGCTAGCTTGGGACCATTGATTTTGAATTAGTTGTAACGCTAAGAATAATTTAATGAAAAGTATAAATAAATAATTAATAACTTTAGGTTGGATTTTAAAAAATTTTACGCAAACGATTTGCATGGATTGCCAGTTGCCCCCTCCCCCCAAGACTTGCTCAAAAGCTATATGTGGTCGGTCCATCCACACAAAAATACATAATATATAACTTTTCAGTTTTCACACACAATATATCTTCATAATCTAATAAGTTTAATATATATATATATATATATATATATATATATATATATATATTACATCACCTGTTGAAGAAATGAACGAAGAGGCAAAATATAAGCGTTTTTTAATTAAAAAAATATTCTTATTTTTACTTTCACGTATTAAATATGAACATTTTATTTTATATATTTTCACTGTAAATTAATGTCTATTATAAAGAGGAAAGCATAAAAGTAGATAGTCATCAATTAAGGAGGGCAGTAATTTTGTTGAATGTGTACGTACATTTGAAAGCAAGTATATTATATTATTGGTGGTTCCAAACCTCTTTGACCAAACACTTGGTCTTACAAAAGGCTTAAAGATTATATTGTCAATATTGATCGTACTTCAATTTTATTGCCAATAAATTCACTCTGAAATAAGATTAATTACCACCTTTGAATTGGACGTATCCCTCAAATGACTTCAAATCCTTTATCTTATGTATGTATATGTATGTGTATGCATCTTTAAAAGGGAAAAAAAAAAAAACAAAACAAAACATAAAGTTCGATTCACAAAATCTATCTATATATACATTTTATATTTACGTGACCACATGCATAAAGGTGTGCTATGTGTAACACATTGTAACCCTAACCAGTAAAGAATTACGAGATAAATTAGTGTAGGTTGTTACGTTCTTAGTTGATCGACTAAAAAAACAAGAAGGCCATCTATTATATATTTATTTATTTATTTATCTATTTATTTTGTAGTGTGTGTGTTCATACATCCAAGGAATTATTATTATGCATGCATATATGTCGGAGTTGTAGCAAAAAGATTGGAAGATAGAGTAGTAAGATGCATATTAGATAGGGTAGTTGAAGTTAACCAACCCACATAACCACCTATAATTGTCACCAATGATTAAAACATAGTCTAAGGATTTGTACGTGGGTGCAGTGGTCATATATTATTATTAGGAGGAGCATAATTAGTTAGTCACCTTACCTAACAACAAAAAATATATATACTTCAAACTTTTAAATTTTTATTTCCAGCCTAGGGGGAATTGTCACTTGTGGAAATCGAACACGGGTTTTCCCGAAATTCTTCCCCACAAAGAGAGCTCACTTGCCACTTGAGCTACCCCATTGGGTTATATTATTAATATTTTATATCTATATAATGTGAAGCATTATATTATGTATCTTTCTTTTATACTTATTTTCTAAAGATATCAAATCTTATCTTTTTGTCTAACATTATTAGTTTTATCTTATCTAAACTTATGTAATATTGATTTTATAATTTCTTCCTTTGATGATAACTAGTCCTTCATCATCCCCAAACCAATTATATCATAATCGATCAATAACTATCCATGAAGTACAACTCAAATAGTCAACTAATTCAAAATAGTTTAATAAAATTTGCTTTATTAGTCATAGTAGAGTACAAGTTAAGGTTCAAATCCTACATTCCTACTAAAGATATCCAAAAAAAAAAAAAAAAACATTGGTTTAATCCAATTAAGAGGAAACAAAATGTGTATTCAAAAGAGTGGGTAGGAAATAGGTGGGGAGATTAACTAGCTTTCAATAGTGCAAAACTGTCCCTATTCATCCATCAATTTGTTTCTCTGGCATGGAATCTTCATTTGAAAACAAATTTTCATCATCTAATAATCAAATAGTCTTATTTATATATCCTAAATTCAGTCTAACTGATCACATTTGATAGATAATCAAAATTTCTTACCACCACCAAGATGGTTCGAAAAGTTAAAAGAATCCTAAATTTTTCACTTTTTTAATGATCTAAATAAGTAAATCGAAAAAAGGTAAGATATTCAACCATGTATGACTAACAACAAAAATAATGTTGATAACCATTAACAAAAGTGATTTCCTTAGAGTTGAAAATCTATGCGGACATCAATTTGTGATCTAGACTTTAGGAAGAACAACATTAATAAGTTGTTGGGTATTCTCAAAAAGAAAAAGTTGTTGGGTTCAAAAGTACATGGACTGAACTGGACTGGATTGTCGACCCACAAGCCCTGATGTTACAAAACCAGAAAAGGTTTACAAATGTGTAGAGCAGAATTCAAGGCCCAATTCTTCACAAAACAAAATATCTTTTTAAAAAATGAATAAATAAATACTATATTATCGGAGGAGGCAGCATTAGCAGGTTCAGTCTCCATCACTGTTATCGTCCTATCCTATGGTTCATCCACGAATTCTAGGATTCACGTTCATATATATAATTAATATTTATATTTAGTGTTTTGTGTATTCATAGTTAATAATACAAATTAAAGTGAACAATTTTTACCTTGTCTTTGAGCTGAGTAGTGCTCTTATGTTGTCAGCTCGTTCAGTCTACTAGCCAACTTTTGTAGTTTTGTGCACCAAAATCCTAAAATTTGCTTCTTCACATTGAGACCCAATTTTCAATGCTGCATAACCCGTACCCAGAACCCCCTTCTTTGTTCTCACATGGCCACCCTCTGTCGAATTCCCGCTTTCCATAAGCTCACTTTATCGCCTCTCCCCTCTCGCCACACTGCTCACTCTCATTACCCCAACATTCCCAATTCCCAAACTTCAATTTTTGCTTCTATCAACAAACCCAGGTTCGTTTCTCCTCTTCTTCTTCTTCTGCGATTTTGTTCCTTAGTATTTTGTGCTAATTACATGTGGTATACTGTGACTTCTAATATGTTTGTCAGTGTTCTTGTGCTTCATTTCAATTTCTTTTCACTTTGGTGTTTTGTAAAGTTTGAATCTTTATAACAATTTTGTGGCTATTTGCAGTAAGAATGGATGAATGTGTAGGCATCTGTTTGATTATTGATTTCTTGTTGCCGATGGTGTAAAAAAGATTCTTTCTTTTTGTGTTTTGCAGGGTTAGAAAGCCGGTGAAGAGCAATGCTGATCTCTGCAATGATATCAGGGAGTTTTTATCTATGGCTGGACTTCCTCAGTATCACGTGCCTACCACAAAGGAGCTAACACAACATGGAAGGTTTGAATTCTCATTGGAATTCCTCTTCTTAGTTTCATGATCAACTGGTTGTCCTAAATGGCAAGCATTCTAGATTCTCAGTTTTGTTTTCTTTTTCTATTTTCTCCTTAATCCTTTTACCCGAGTTTGAAAAGACGATGTTTCTGTTTGGTTTTGTAACCTGCTCCATTATCTTCTAGGCAAGATCTTGCAAACATTGTTAGAAGAAGAGGATACAAATTTATTAGAGAGCTTCTAAACAGTGAGGAAGGTTTAGGTGAACACTCTGCTAATATACTCCCTGGTTGCCTAGTTTAGGTTTGGAAAATCTTCACATCTTGACCTCTCCCAACTAATACTTTTCTAATTTTTAAAGGTCAGGATGAGAAAATGAAAAACTTAGTTGATGATGTATCCTCATTTAGCAAAGCTTTTGTCATGGATGGTGGTCTCAATAGTGGAAAGGATGATGGGGAGTTCAACTCTCATAGACAAACTTACATTGCTGAAGAATCTTCAATTTATCCATCCTTGCTGGAAAAGGCATCCAATTTTATTCAGAATGGGGAACTGGATAGTATTGAGGGTAAGTTATGCTGTTATAAAATGCATTACAAAATTATTTATGTCAAACCTTATTATACTCTTGCAGAGTTTTACATGTAGTGCAATGTTGTCTAATATGCATATGCTTCAAGCCTGTAACACACAAAAACACTAATTAAAGATGAAAATGTCATTTGGAACTTGTTGATTCTCTATTTGTTTTTTATCTTGACATATGATGTTTCTTTGTTATAGAGAAAATAGTGATTGAAGAAAGAACTTACCAAAACTAAAATTAAAAAAAAAAAAAAAAAAGGATTGAAGAGCAGATGACTAATCCATTTCAGCTTCAAATTTGATCTCAACACTCTGAATGCTTCACAGATAGTGGCTTTGAATTTTTGAACCAAAGAAATTTCAAGGATGTTGATGGATCTGATGGGCCACAGAATGCTGAGGAACTGCGACCCTCTACTCACAAGGAGCAGAAAGAACTTGTACTTAATCATTTTGATGGCTCTCAGATATCAAATGGAAAGATTTTGTCATCAACACAACAGCTTGACCATGCAGTCCGGGAGATTAGCTTATTGAAGTATGCATTTCTGTTTTCTTGTGTTCATTTAAAATGCCAAATCTTAAGCTATTATGTACACTTTTTCTTAAAATCCTTCTCCACCAGAAGTACATAAGATCAATAATCTATTTTGATTTAGCAAGTATCTGCAGTTGGGAGGAACTTTGCCTGTGCACCCCAAAGAAAGCAAGAACTTTGAATTGAAAATATGATCTTTTCTAATCCACTTGGACACTTGAATTTTTGTTAACCAACATAAAGTGGCAACTCATCTAGTCAACTTAACCTATTCTAGTGGATGTATTCTCATCTTTGTCTAGAATAACCTGCAGATTCATAGGAGTTAAGTTCTCATTCATGTCTTACTGTCATCTTATTTGTGAACTTTGTTATGTCTTACTATGTCACATACAATACACATCAAGTTCAAATCCTCACATGCCATATCACTTCCATTTTATTATGTTCTTTATTTAGGAATGACTATGCTCCAGCTGAAGAAGCAACAAGTTCTGAAGACAAGGGTCTACTTGTTAAGGTGATCACAACAATTTGAGTCAAATCATTTTAATTCTACTCAGTATTTATTTGGACTTATTTGGCCTTGATATTTTATGCGGTAGACCCAAAAAGAAGAGAACCAAGCTGATATTAATCATCTCAAGTTCATGCTGGTACTATTCTTAGTATGATTGTGGATCATCATAAATCTGGCCCAACCCCTGCTTCCTCAACTTTGCATTGTATACCTAACTGTGTTTAATTTTTTAAATTAATTTTACTGTTATTAGCATCAGAAGGAGCTGGAACTGACCCGTTTGAAGCAACAAATTGAAGAGGAAAAGGTATGATTAACTTTTTAATCTGACCCAAGGTTTACTTTTCTGGAGTAAGCAACTATGCTGCAATTGTAAGCACATATCAATGAGATATATCCTCATGTTCCCTGATATGTGCTTTCAATAAAACCCCGATGAATAAGTTAGATTTGGAAGACCCATAAATCTTCATTGTGAAATGAAATTCACATTCTCTATTCATTGGTTAATAGTTACTATTGTTACTTTTAGATTCTCGGTGTTTTTGTTTAAACTACTATGGTGGGATACTCCTTTGTGGGTTTGACTTTTCAGTCTTACCATTTATTTGCTTAATGGAATCACATATCATTTCACTTCCACAGAAAAGTGTATCTAGTGAAATTAGTTTACATCAGAACTGTTCTAAAAATAAAATTTTGCAACTTTTATTTACTTCTGGTTTCAGCGCACTTTGTCTGCTCTACAAGCTAAAGCAGAAGCTGAGATAAGGAAGGCACAGAAACTTATTTCTGAAAAAGATGCAGAACTAAATGCTGCTGAAGAAAGCCTTTCAGGGCTAAAGGAGGTATTTTCCCTGTTATGTTTGCTACTATTTTTCTACAAATTTGGGAATTGGAAGTTGGGACAATGTTAAACTTCGAGTGGAATTTGTTAATAGATAAATTGGTTTAACAAACTATTATCAAGGTGCCAATTCAGAGAACCACCATCACCAGTAAAAACAACTTTTCAAAAATTCAGAGTTTCAAACCAAATAAATTATCCTTACTGAGAAGGGAAAGATAGTTTGGCCTGGGCAACAGGTCCAGGTTAATCTTATGGATGAACTTGTATTGGTTGTAACCCAAAGTGTAGTGTATTTTCTAAATCTTCACTGGTTGGTAGTGAATCGCTAATTTTTGATAGGTTGAAATCCAATATGAAGTTGAAGGTGAAAGTGTGGAGGTAGCTGGAAGCTTCAACGGTTGGCATCATAAAATAAAGATGGATCCACAACTACAAGCATCAAGTATCATAGATCCCTCTGGTGTAAGGTTTTGATTCTGTTCCTTGCTCTTTTAGCAATGACTATTCTTTGTGATTTCCGCTCAGTTATAATTTGTTTAGTATTACTCAATCTCAAACCTTGTGAATAAAAGTAGGTCAAATACTACAAATCAGTAAAAATTTAAACCTTTGCAGGAAATGTCAACATTGGAGAACTGTCTTGTGGCTTTATCCTGGGATATATGAGGTGCAAAATCTAAAAACTTATCTTTCTATGTTTTTTTAAACTACTTTTCTCAAATAAGAAGTACCTCTGCTACTTTTGAACATCGTAATTTGTTATTGATTTCTGAAACCTTTTTTTTTTTTTTTTTTTTTCTGTGGAGAAATTCAATTTACCTGCCACTTATTGTATGTTCACAATATGGTATAAGTAGCATACAATTGTCTTGAACTCACTGATTACAGATGTTTCTGTCAAACTAATGTTGCTAGTAATCTATGTTTTTCCTTTTACAAGGTTATGTACTTGAGATCGTTTCTCACTGAACTATTGACAGATAAAATTTGTTGTCGATGGCCATTGGAGAACTGATCCGGACAGGGAATTAGTTACAAGGGGTGCCATAGAAAACAACGTACTACGAGTTGAGAGATGAGATGTGCTGTTGCTAAGAACACGTCTCAGTCATGAGCTGATAGAAGTACTTAACCGAGTAACTTCATTACTTATCACTTTCTTTTCAATTGTGGCTCATTGTAATTCTATGTTTCCAGGGCTGCACTGCGAAAGGTTGATCGCAGATGGGGTGAAAGACTTTTCCAGGATCAAACTGCTCGTGTTTTACCAGATGGCTGTGCTGCAACGGAAACAACCCAGATTGGGGAATCAATACATAAAGCTCTCATACATACCCTTCATTTAGACATATTGTGTAGCTAAAAACCTGTAAATTGAGTCAATGGCTACCTGTGCAACTCAAAAATATAAAGGTTACCCATTTAGATTACTGCTAGGAATCTCATACCAATGAATAGTTGAGTCTGCTGTATTCTTTACACCATTGTGCTGGAGACAGTGCAATACTTGTAAATTATTGTTGCATTTCTGCTTTGTCAACTAGAAATTTCTTTAGTTGCAGAGCAAGTGTTTAGTACCTTTGGTTAATTGACTGGAACATAGCATCTACCCTACAATTAGCTTGAGGCAGTCAGTTATGGTCAACCTAAACTGGTTTATTTCTTTATAATTCTTTGCTAGCTAAGATTATAAGATGGGGTTTACCTAGTAGTCTAGTACATACTCTCGAGTAGTAACAACAGGTTTTTGTCCTTTATCTTTAAAAAAAAAAATCCAATCTTGATACAAAATGCCCAGTCTTTTTCTGAGTGGTGCAGGGATCCAATATCATTGGAGAAAGCCCACACAACATAATATGATTATGAGTGAAGGGACTAGGGAGTGTTGCCTCCACGTGTAAATGATTATAGAGCACACTCGTGTCTCTTTCCTTGCCTTTCCTCTTCTTCTTCTTCTCTCTCACTCTATCTTCAAACTCCAGAGCTCTGTGCGCACAAACATAATCCAAGAATACTTGAAAAAGAATGGCTCTAATGGTGAATGCTGCTTCCTTACTTGGTGTAGCTCAACACCCATTTCCTTCTCTTGGGCTAACTTCATCTTCTCCCAGAATTCCCTCTTCTAATTCTTTCAAATCTCCATTACTGATTCATGGAGCCAAAACAAGGCCAGTTTTTCCACCTGTTTTTGCTTTGAAGAACATATATGACTCTGAGGTTGCTGTTGATATAGTAGTTGAAGACGAAGAAGATGAAGCAGAAACAGTGACAGAGAAACCTCGTACTGAAACTCTGCTGTACTCCTTCACTCCTTTGCCATTGCTGTTTGTGGCTGCTCTTCCAGGAGGTAATGTTAGTGTTAATCACCCCAGAAAAATTCATAAACAGAAATGAAAATCTGGGCAATTTAAATTTCAAGTCTTTATATCTGTTAAATTGTATTGTACATACAAGTTGTTGAAACTGATGATTTGAATTCAGCTGGAGCTGTGAGGTCTGTGTTTGGACCGTTCGTTGAGCTCGTTAAATCATTGAACCTTCCTGACTGGCTCGTGCACTGGGGCCATCCCGGCAACATGGTACACTTGTCTGTTTGAAGGAAATTCCATTCCATTCCATTCATCCAATTAAGATTGCATCTACTGTCATTTATTTAGTATTCCCTAAATGCTGTTATTGTTGTTGTTCCACTTTATAGGCTGTTGTGCTCTTTGCCATGGGTGGTTATGGAACTTACCTGGGATTCAGAATCCGGTTTTCCAATGATGTGGTAACAACTATGCAATCTATCTTTTGTATTCAAAACTGCCCTGCTGGGTTCTTGAATGTCCATCTACATTGAGTATACGAATATATCGAGGCAGCTTATGAAATGGTTTCTAAGATAGTGACATATATATATTACCATGACACAGAATAGTGGTACATTTTCCCTACATATATATATAGTATTCATTCAAATTGGTGTACAATATAATGTGTAGGAGGAAAGAGCAAAAGCCAAAGACTTGCATCCCAAACTCCTTGCTGGAATGTTCTTCTTCTTTGCTCTTGGAGCTACTGGAGGGATAACTTCTTTGCTCACTTCAGACAAACCCATCTTGGAAAGGTAATTAATTTCCATTCCTCAGATTAAGTTAACCTTATTTTCATCCATCAAACATAAATGCCATGTCATCCTAAGTGTCTGTCTGCAATTCTTGTATGCAGCCCTCATGCAGTAACTGGCTTGATTGGCCTATCTCTTCTCACCATACAGACACTCTTGCCTGCACTTTTTGAGGTAAAAACAGTCCAAGCTAGATTTATCTCCTTGGTCAATATTATGATTATTTTTATAATCTTGATTTATACACATGATACTGTGAATGTGTTCAGGGAAATCCCGGATTGAGGAATGTTCATGGCATACTGGGGAGTGGAATAATGACACTGTTTCTTGTCCACTTTGCCCTGGGATTACAGCTTGGCCTGAGTTACTAGGGGCATGCATCCAGATCTGATAATTCTTTAATGAAATCACCGACACAAAATAATTGATGAAAGATAGGTTGATATTCTCCGGCAGTTGGCTTAGTGCATTCAAAGCATTACCTTATTTAAATCAAAAGAGAGACAACGAATTGATGTTACCTTCGCAGATCTTGATGAAACCACAAGATTCACGGCAAGTTGGCATGTTAGCCTTGACGTGCACCGCATTTGATTCAACGTTTTTGTTTTTCTCATGGATTCCCATTCCCATCACAGATCCCAATTATTCAACTCAACATCACAATATATATATATATATATATATATATATATATATATATATATATTACATTAAAAAAATATACTCCGTACTTTATAGCCAAGGCATATTGTGCTTAGATTGCATAGCGGTGGCTCTCATTGATGGAATGCCACGTCGAACTTCAGTGGTCGGTATTGACTCTTTGAGCTACCCAATAACTTAAAACTATAATTGATGTAATTATAATAGAGTTAAACATTAATGATTAGCTTGTATAGTTGTATGTATACAACTGACAACATTCATTGGATTTAGAACAATGGCATCATTCACCTACAACCTAACGTGAAGTTGTAGCCTATTGTTTAACTATGAAAATGATTTACACCAAACATATTTTAAAAAGGTTCATTAACATAGTGAGGGTAAAGAATCTCAACAACCACCATCAACGAACATGTATGGCAATCGATACATATAGTACAAGTGCAAAATCCCAAGGCTTGAACAGTACGCAGCCGGTATAACGGTTAAACGGCAACCATCTACCCTCTTTTTGTGGGCAAGTAATTCCATGAAAGACAAAGGGAAATATTTGCAGGAACACAGTTATACCATGAATCCGGCCCATCACAGGAACATTTAATATGTAAATTGTGTATCTTAAAAAGATGATCCGAATCTACATAATAATTTAGCCAGTAAATATAGGTGGAGTAGAATGGCGGAGAATGAATTGACCCAAGGTGGGTGGGGCAGTAGAAACCGGGAAGAAGACATTCAAGAAAGAGAGAGCCCACCGACTCAGCGGTTCGTGGAGGAGCGACTAATTCGCGACCCCCTCATCTGTATATAAACACCCACAAATCTCCACACTCTCCAAACACACTTCTCTCTCTCTCTCTCTCTCTCAGTTCTCTCTTTCTCCCAGATCCACTCTTTCTTTCCATCCCTGCAGGTATTTAAGCTCTTCTTCTGATTCCCTCGCTCATTTATGCTTAACAGTGTCCATCATTGCATGTTGTTATCATGTGTTTTTCTTACCATGTTATAGGCCTGCCATTCATTTTGTTCGTGTGATGATTTAATCACATTAATGATAATAAAGTTTGTAGCTTTAATGCAATCAGACCTCTTGTTTATGATTCCCTTTGTTATGGTGTGATTTGTGGCCTGTGAAGTGCAGATCTGATTGCTCAACTAGCAAACCTTTATTTGAGCTGCAAGTCTGCAACTTTAATGGTGTTAGATGTGAATTTGGATTTATTAGCTTCCTGCTTATTTTGGATCTTGAATATAATGCACTAGGGAAGAATGAGTTAGAAAGAGTTCATAATCTATATTCATATACATTTAATGTAATTCTCAAGAGTCCTACATAATGGATGCATATTAAAGCACAGATCTGTGAGTTGAAACTTTTCCATTCATCTCAAGTGTTGTTCTGGCATTATATTTGTTTCCATTGATCTGATAACTTCAATGGCCTGGGGAAACTAACAATTGTCTTTTGGTCTGATTTTTCAGGCTAGAAATGGAAACCTTCTTGTTCACCTCAGAGTCAGTCAATGAAGGTCACCCTGACAAGCTTTGTGACCAAGTCTCAGATGCCATTCTTGATGCTTGCCTGGAACAAGATCCAGACAGCAAAGTTGCCTGTGAAACCTGCTCGAAGACGAACATGGTGATGGTGTTCGGAGAGATCACGACCAAGGCCAAAGTAGACTATGAGAAGATAGTCCGCGATACTTGCAGAGGCATTGGGTTTATCTCACCTGATGTTGGGCTTGATGCTGACAACTGCAAGGTATTGGTGAACATTGAGCAACAGAGCCCTGATATTGCCCAGGGTGTTCATGGTCATTTCACCAAGAAACCTGAAGAGATTGGAGCTGGAGACCAAGGCCACATGTTTGGCTATGCCACCGACGAAACCCCTGAGCTCATGCCTCTTACTCATGTCCTGGCTACCAAGCTTGGTGCTAAACTAACAGAAGTCAGAAAGAACAAGACTTGCCCTTGGCTCAGACCTGATGGCAAGACTCAAGTTACAGTTGAGTACAGGAATGACAATGGGGCTATGGTCCCTATTAGAGTTCACACTGTTCTTATCTCAACCCAACACGATGAGACTGTTACAAACGACCAAATCGCCAAAGATTTGAAGGAACATGTAATCAAGCCTGTGATCCCAGCTCAGTACCTTGATGACAACACCATCTTCCACCTTAACCCATCAGGCCGTTTTGTCATTGGTGGTCCACATGGAGATGCTGGACTAACCGGGCGAAAGATCATCATTGACACCTATGGTGGATGGGGTGCTCATGGTGGAGGTGCCTTCTCAGGGAAGGACCCTACCAAGGTGGACAGAAGTGGTGCTTACATTGTCAGGCAAGCAGCAAAGAGTGTCGTCGCCTCAGGACTTGCTCGCAGATGTATTGTGCAGGTTTCATATGCTATTGGTGTGGCTGAGCCACTTTCAGTGTTTGTTGACACCTACAAGACTGGGAAGATCCCAGACAAAGACATTCTGGCTCTTATCAAGGAGAACTTCGACTTCAGGCCCGGAATGATCACAATCAACCTCGACTTGAAGAGAGGAGGACAGTTCAGATACCAGAAGACTGCTGCCTATGGTCACTTCGGGCGTGATGACGCTGATTTCACCTGGGAGACTGTCAAGATCCTCAAGCCCAAAGCTTGAGTTATAGCCCCCATTCACCGTTCAATTTTTCTGCAGATTGATTTACTGCACCCATTGTCCTGGTTGCAGATGAATAAAGAAACTCCATTGAGTGGATGTGCTCGCCTGGTTAAGGATTTTGAGCCTTCCTACATGTCTATCCATTTTTTATTTCTTTTTGTTGAGTTTTTTGTATCAATTACATGTCTTTGTTTAGATGCAGTTATTAGTGTTTTAATCTGTTTTCTTTGAATACCTCATCTGATTAACTGTTATCAAGTTACCAACCAGACCATGTATTCAAGAAGAAATTAGCAATTGAAACTATACTTGCTGTTGACAGAGTAAAATCAACACTTATATTGTGACAAGTATAGTTAGATCATAAAACCTATATGTTTTCAGAAAACTATATAAAGAGTTGCAGCAAATTCATTCTCTTCTTTCTTAGATTCTTTTGCTTCCATGGCAGAACAGCATCATGGGTTCAGCCACTATCTTAAAGATTCACAAACTAACGCGCCCGCATCTTTTCTTGATACAACACTGCTCAAGCATGAAACAGGTAATGGAATTCCATGCTCATTTCATCACAAGTGGCCGCTCCAAAGACTCCATTTTTCTTAGCTCCATCATCTCCTTCACTGCACTCTCTCCTGCTGGAGATTTGGGCTATGCCCACTCTGTTTTTAGCCGCGTAAATGCACCCAATGCTTTCATGTTCAACACCATGATTAGAGGCTATGCTTCAAGCTCTGATCCTGGTCAGGCTATTGTTCTTTACAATGGGATGCTCAGGTATGGCATTGCTCCCAATAATTACACCTTCCCATTTGTGATCAAAGCTTTATCAAAGGGTAAATTTTGCTTGCACGGTGAAGCTATTCATTGTTCTGTGATCAAATATGGGCATGTTTTGGACCTTCATGTTGCGAATTCGCTCTTGAATATGTATGCAAGTTTTGGGTTGTCAAATGAGGTAAGCAAAGTGTTTGATGAAATTCCTGAACCGGATGTAGTTTCTTGGAATGTGATCATTGATGATCTTTCTCAAAACAGTTGCCTTGATAACGCTTTGTGTGCGTTTACTGAGATGTCTCGACAAGAGGTTGAACCTAATTCAGTCACATTTCTTGCCCTTGTGTCTGCTTGCACAAAAACCAGTGATTTCTATACTGGGAAATTGATACACTTGCATATAATTAAGTCAGGAATTAGTATTAGTGAAAATCTTGGAAATGGGTTGCTTGATATGTATTGTAAGTATGGAGATCTGGAGTCAGCTGAGAAAATGTTCAGTAGGATGCAAGTGAAGACTGTGTTTTCATGGACTTCACTGCTTGATGGCTATATACAAAAGGGTGAACTTGAAAGAGCCATGGTGATTTTTCATCAGATGCCTATAAAGGACACAACTGCTTGGAATGTCATGCTTAGTGGCTTTGTAGAGGCAGGTGATGTGAATTCAGCTGAGAAGATTTTCAGAGAAATGCCAGAAAGGGATTTGGTGTCATGGAACAGTATGATCATTGGATATGCCCAGAACAATAAACATATCCAGTCTTTACATCTGCTCAAAGAAATGCTAAATTTGGGTATGGAACTTGATCGGATTACTCTAGCCGGGGTGTTTTCTGTCTGTGGGTATACAGGATCACTGTTTCTTGGGGAATCAATCCATTCTTACATGGAAAAAAAGAACATCAAGGGAGAAGAAGTCGAGGCCGCTTTGATGGACATGTATTCCAAATGTGGCGCTTCTGGAGAAGCTCTGAAAGTGTTTGAAATGATAGCAACAAAATCAGTGTTAGCTTGGACTGTCCTGATTGTAGGACTAGCCATGAATGGTCTTACAAATGAAGCCCTGAGTTACCTTCATCAAATGTGCCACGCGGGAGTAAAGCCAAACGAGATCACATTTTTAGGAGCTCTATGTGCCTGCAGCCATGCCGGTCTTGTGGAAGAAGGCAAGCGTTTGTTCAGCGCCATGATTCAGGTTTACGGCCTAACACCAAGGCCCGAGCACTACAGTTGCATGGTGGATCTTCTTGGCCGGGCTGGTTTACTGAAAGAAGCAGAGAAGTTCATTCAAGATTTGCCTGCAGAAACAGATGCTGCAGGCACCTGGGGAGCACTTCTTGGAGCTTGTAGAATGCATGGCGGCGAGGTTCAAATGGCAGAAAAAATCGCCAGAAAACTGACCGAAATCGACCAGTTTCATTCAGGCAGATATGTCCTTCTCTCCAACATCTATGCTGCAGAAAACAGATGGCATGATGCTGAGAATGTGAGGAAGAAGATGAAGGCTTCAGGTGTTCAGAAACTGCCAGCCTTCAGCTTCATTGAACTCAACTGAATGAGTGAATGGATTGGGCTGCCTTCACTGACCCATTGGACAGTTACTAATGGGCCAAACCCATTGCAAAGCCCAACAAGACTAAGCAAATATAAATCATATCCAACCGGACCAACTGTATTAATTTTCTCTGTATCGTTTCAATTTTATCACATATTTTCAGAGAACAAACTGAGATTGCTATTACTAGGTAAATGTTTGACCTATTTAAACTAGAAACGTCTGTAGTATCACTTTCAATTGAAAACTGAAAACACAAAGGTATCTTAGAATTAGAAATTTGTTCTTATTTGGTTTTCCATTTTGGTACATAAGCACATATGTATGTGTGTGTGTATATATATATATATATACAATTTATACAAAAATTAAAATAAATGTCTTCCTAAATCCTATATAACTAAACCGCACTAGAAAGACTCAGTATTATATTACATGTAATCCTTTTTATTCTCAATTTAACAATTATTTTGATGTGATGATCATAATTAGTTACATCTCAATTTTGGAATGACAATATAGAATTAACACGATTAATTTTGAATCATTAAATGTAAAATTAGTTTCAGAAGTGAGTATAAATATTGGTTTTTTTTTTTTTAATTTGATGGCCGACACTACAGTCTACAGAAGAAAGCAATTATGAAGATAATGGATCTTGTAAATGGAGTACGTAGTACAAGATGAAATGTGGCCATGGCTAAAAACACAGTCAAAAAAGTCAACGTCCTACTTGTCAATTTTTACTAGTCGCGAATTATGGGCCCTCCTATGACCAATGACACCACTTTCCTAATTTCCAAATGATTTAACCATCAAAAAGTATATATTATTAAAATATAAATTTGTGGTGGCAATGTATTTTCTGATTTTTTATTGCCGCTTTCCCAGTAGGTTTCAACATTTATTGGTTCAGTATATGTCGTCTCAATTTTCTATTCATAAAATGACACTAGCCATCACTCTCCTTATAGATATCATAAAATTGAGCAATGTTAACGAAATACATAAACCGACGGTATGAGAGTTCATAATTTCGATACTTTTTTGAGTGCTATCCAAATGTAGTATCTGTTCATAATTACTTTCTCAATCTACTGAATCACAAAGAGGTTCGAATCCACCCCTTACATTATGAGAGTTCGAACCCACCCCTTATTAAGTCACCGTAATTTATTCATTTACAATCTTGTTAAACTAAGATGCGGGTCCTAGAAGTGAGGGATTTACGGTTAAATTACTAGTGTAGTAATACTCTCACTGCAGTAAAATTGTGGCATATATTAGACAATTAATGTGGCCAATAAACGCATGTACTTGAAGCTTCTGAGATCTTGTTTGTTTTCCAACTCGAAGATTGCAATCTGATTTCCTTTGTTATTTACATTTGCAACGACAGACCACACTCCAACAACTCATTTGTACAGTAGTACATAAGATCATCAACTGTGCTGAGGACTCATCATTAAAAAGAATATAATACAGCAAAACAAAAACAGAAAATTAAAAGAAATAAAAATAACAATAATAATAAATTAATAAAGATGCCTTAGCTTGGGTTGTTTCCCCACCACATGAATTGAAAAAGGAAGTCCGTCCCTTAGGGCAGTGCTTAGTTGATGAACATCTGCCATTGAAATTCTCTATCTTTTAGTAAAATGTAGCAACAATCTGGAAATGAATTTTACCAATTTGGTTTGAAATTGAACTTTTTATGCGTTGAATGGTGCAAAGTGGTGTAAAGCGAACAGATTTATAGGATCCAAAATATAGTTCGATAGATGTGAAATTTTGAGTTATAAAAAGGGAAAAGAAAAAGGGAGTCCCAGTGACTGTTTGAAAACATTATTTCTGCGACATTATCTATGGTGCATGTTCAAAATCAGAAATGGACCCCAATGCTTGTCCTTCATGTACTCATGCTACTCATACATTTCTAGCTGTTCTCGTACACACATACATTAATTACCTCATTTTTTTTATACTAGTAATTTTCAATATCAACATTTCTCCGTTCATTATAAATCTAATCAACGATATTGTAAAAATATATGTTGATGGTAACTAGTTGGATGACACAGAAATGTATGATAAATTATATTAGTAGGTCATAATGAGATTGGTTAATCTGTTACGAACAACTAATTTAATAAATTCAAAAGAATTATAATTCTTATCACAAAATCATATTATACAAAAAAATATCATATTAGTAATTTAATCATATTATACAAAAGAGTTAAATTTAATTTTAGTTAAAAAATATCAACAAAAAAAATTACTCCCAACCCCCACAAAATAAAATCCTTACCAACCCAATATGCGGAAAGTTAATTTCACATTTTTGATGGACTAAACCGTCGGTGAATGAATAAAATAATATTTTTTTGACCAATCCTAATACGGAGTATTTAAAATTAATTTTTCAGTGGATTTTGGTTGGAGCCTTGAGAGTTTACGGTAGTCTGAGATGGAGTCAAGATAATAAGTATGGCTATAGAATATAATTACGATTTACGAACCAACATCCATCCTACATTGTTTTCTGCAAACATTAATCAGATAAATCAACGCTAATAATCTATGATTAAATCATCATCAAGAAACTCATTAGCATCTTACTGCAATTATATGGGGACCCACTAATCTCCTTATTTGGCCAATATATATATGCTTTATCTCCCATGCTCCCCCCTACACCTCTCTGATCTTCTTACAGGTGTCTGCCAATTCAAGCTCTCATCCATGGCGGCTAATTTCCTCATTTTTCCATTTCTACCCCTGGCCGTCCTCCTGATCTTTCTTGCTCCTCCAAGCTGCCATGGCGGTTATTGGCCACCCTCCCCTGGCTACTACCCCGGCTCTAAGTTTAGGTCCTACACCTTTAACCAAGGCTTCAAGAACATCTGGGGTCCTAACCATCAAAGTGTTGATAACAATGGCTTACGCATTTGGCTCGACACCAGCTCAGGTACGAATCTCTTTCTATTTGTAATAATATAATCCATACTTTTATATCCCAATAAACTTAATTGAATCATCATAATAAGATATATATGGTTGTATTTAATTTAATCCAAATCGTGTGACATTAAATTAGTTCAATCTTTGATTATAGGAAGCGCGTTCAAATCGATTAAACCGTTCCGGTCGGGATACTTCGGAGCATCCATCAAGCTTCAACCCGGTTACACAGCAGGGGTTATCACTGCTTTCTACGTGAGAACATATATACATGATTAATTTCTTGATTTGATTATGTATATATATAGCATATATATATATGATTAATATAATTAATTAGCTAGATTAGTGTATGGTTAAATGAGAATTATATTAATTAGGTAATTAGTAATGGTGCATATATATATAATATGATGGTGTCGGTGTAGCTTTCAAATGCGGACGCACACCCAGGGTTCCACGATGAAGTGGACATTGAGTTTCTGGGAACAACGTTTGGGAAGCCATATACATTACAGACCAATGTGTATGTACGAGGAAGTGGTGATGGCAACATTGTTGGGAGGGAGATGAAGTTCCACCTGTGGTTCGACCCGACCCAAGATTTTCACAACTATGCCATCGTATGGAATCCTAGAGAAATCATGTAAGCACTACTGTACTTCATTATTTAATTTGGAGCTTCGATCGTATAGTATATACGGAAGTTAATCTTGAGGTATCAAGATTGTACTGAATAATGATTTCTAATGGTATTATGGTACCAACAATAACACACAATATGATACATAATTGTATTGGATACAATGATAGTAATTGCCACTATAAAATTATAATAATTTTATTTATTTATTATTATTATATAACTCAATAATGTTTATATGATTACCACAATTTATTTAAAAAAAAATATAAAATCATAAAAATATAGTGTTATATGATACGATATTGTACCTATAGTAGGTAAACAATACTTTATTAAATATATATGTGAATATGATATGTCATACATTTTTTTATAATGTTAGAATGTATTTGCATGTCTTATGATATTTTAAGATTTTATTTTTATTTGTTAATGAGTATATATGTAAATTTAAATAAAAATAACTTTACATCAATCAATCTAACGATGTCATATTGTGTAGATTTTTAGTGGATGATGTGCCAATAAGGTGGTATCCTAGGAGGAGTGCCGAGACATTTCCACTAAGGCCAATGTGGATATACGGATCAATATGGGACGCTTCGTCCTGGGCAACCGAGGACGGCAAGTACAAGGCGGATTACCGGTACCAGCCTTTCATCGGACAGTTTAGAAACTTTAAAGTGGGCGGCTGCACCGCCTGGGCGTCGCGGTGGTGCCAAGTAGCCACCGCTGGTCCGTACCGGTCCGGCGGGCTAACGGGGCAGCAGCGCGGCGCTATGCGGTGGGTTCAGTCTCACTACTTGGTCTACAACTATTGCAAGGACTCAAGGAGAGACCTTTCCAAAACGCCGGAATGCTTGAGCTGATCCAATGGACCGACAATTATTTCATATTGTTTGTTTTTCTTAATTATGTGTACCAACATTTTTCCTCCAATGGGATATGTGTGGGGCCTGGCCGGGGCAAAACCGGGCCCGCTTGTCTGCATCCAACTGCAATTCAAGATTTACGTGTTTTTTTTTTTTTTTTGAAAAGATTTACGTTGTTGAATCAAATAAAATAGCAAATCACCATTTCTATGCTCTCCAAACTTTTGATTATATATGCATTTGTCACTTACATCAATCAAGAAAATTTTATTACGTCTATCAACATTAATAATTTTTTTCATCCTCAAAAGTAAAAGAAAAAATTTTAAATTTATACTATAAATACATTGTTCTCAACCAATTGACGATGTAGACTTTTCCTATATATATCTCACATGAAAAAGCAATATGAAATAATTGAAGTTTTCAGTGGACAATAATTTTGTGTTTGCGACATTGTTGTCACTATAGAACAGCACAGCAAGAGGCCACATAGTTGTATCATTTTGTGGGACAATGCCACCATGAAAGAGAACCAGAGATGTTAACCAAGAAAATATGGAGGTTCAATTCATATACATTGAGTTTTCATGGATAGGTGTTGAGAATAATTTAATTAATTTTTTATTAGTCGAAATTTCACGAGATAGTTATATTTGTGTTTTTAATAAAATGTACTACACGTTCGTCAACCTAAGCTATTATAGCAAGAATATAATCAAACTCATAACCTTCTGCTACGAGAATATATTCTATTCATTTGATCATCAATCTCTTTCGTGACCAAGAGGAGAGGAAATATTTTTAATTGCTTATACATTGTAGTACTCATATTTAAAATAATGATAGGCACACAAGAATAGAAAATAAATATTTCTATGAATGAAGCTAGCAATATAATTAATATAATATTGACATGAAGAGAAGGCCAGAAAGAGATGCAGGGTGTGTGTTATCACGCGTGGTTAGAATAATACTAATAATGCAAGGACGTGTTGACAATGACTTGGAAAAGAATGATTGAAAATGAACATTAAAATTATAGAAAATTAAAAGCATAATTCAAAAAGATACAAAATTAGAATGTGACCAAACACTTGAATGTATGTCGATGTAGAAGCCATTATTGCCATTATATTATTACGTATTATTATTATTGATGTATTATTGACATTCCTACATGCCTCGTGCGCTTCAGTCTTTTCTTCTTTTAGCAATTTTGGATGGACTCCATTCAACAAATACTTATTCATCATCATATATTGTTACAATATTGATAGTCGTAGTCTACCTGGGACGGGAAGAAAGTTGGGAAAGGTGAAACATTCTCGGAATGTCATTTTTAATGATGGCGAATTGGAATTGAAAATACACGGCTAAGCACAAGTGCATAAAAACTCTAAAAAGCTAGGTCTCAATACTAAACAAAGAGCATTATCAAAGTAACAAGTGAAAGAAAAGTTCAACAAGTAATTGTAAAGAAGCAAGTAATAAGTGATGAATGGAAGGGACTAGGGCTATGTGTTCATTGATCATGATTCTTGGAAGATGTTTCCATTGACAAACCACTCCCGTGGTCTAATTGGCCTATCAAGTAGTAAAATCCTACTCTCATAGCAATCTTACTACCTGAGACACTTCATCAAACACTTATAGTCTACATCTTCTTCTGAGCTCTACCTCTACCTCAGTGCAAGGTGGGAATTGCAAGTGGCGTACGTAGGCTATAGTGTAATACGTTCCAATGTTTTGCCGGCTACACGCCTCCTAGATCTCTTGTATAATGCGGGCGTCATTATACAAGAGTCTATACAAAGTCCACTTCCAACAAGAATCAAGTCAATACATCAAGTCACTTCATAATTGCAATCAAAACATTCTAGCATCCTAACAAGTAAACCTAATCCTAGTTCTCTAAGAATTAGCTAGACATTGAATTGTATAGCTAAGATGAAGAATCAATGGAAGCATTGAAAACAAAAGTAAATTGCAATTGAATGAAATCAACAAACTTAGCTTCAAGACAATCTTTAATCTCAAAGCAAATCTCCAATCAATTGTAGTTGGAGTCCCCCTAGAATCCTTAGATCAATGTGTCAAGTTGCTCCAATAACCCTACGGAAGATCCTCTCTCTAAAACCTAAAGTACTATACAAGTCTAAACAAAGTGTAAAAATCTCAATTCCTCCCGCAAATGAGAACAAAAGCCCTATTTATAGCCACATTCCCGCCCCCAATCAAGAGGCTCGTCATGCTGTGATGAGTGGAGTGACAAGAAAAACCAGAATGCAAAAGCCTCCATCATGCCACTCCTTACTTCGTGACTGAAGGCGTGATGAGTAGAACCAACGTGCAGCTTCTCCTTGTCAAGACGGTTATCACCTCTTGACGAGTGGCGTGATCCGCAAAACCCAGTCTCATGAGTTTGTATTACAAGCTATGTTACCACATGGCAGGTGGCGTGATTAGCAGAATCAGCTTGCAAAAGTTTGTGTCAGAAACTTGGTCACATGGTAGTGTTTCAAGTGATTATCCAATTCCGCATTCTTCCTATTTTGGCTACTTCCTTGATCATTTTGCTTTTGATTTGGTCCTTTGTACCTAACAAATGCAAAAATGTGACAACATTAACACTTCAACTCAATTTATAGCAATTAAACCATTCTAATTAAGAGCAACATTAAAGCATAAAACTCCTCCAAAACACCCCACAAACATAGTGTGTTTGGCACTTATCAAATATGATGTGTATATATATTACGTAATTCGTTATATTTTTCAACGTATGCACATAAGAGTGTAAACAATTCAAAATATTTAAAATTTATCTTGACAAATGCTTACAGTTGATTCACTTGTAATCAAGTAGAGATTGAGTTCATATAATGGTGGGATAGGTTAAAGTTTTGGAAGAATTTTGGCCCGCATAGAAGCAGGCGTCATGGGTTGGTCCATGCGGGCTTCATGCCACCCAAAAAGAAATTAAAGGGTGTAGTTTGTTGACTTTGTTCTTATATTTACATATGTATAAAATATTCACACTTTTTAAACAATATTATGCCTTATTATTAATTGTAGTTGTATATAATATAAATATAAATTAATAAATTCTATATTAAAAAAAATAATGCAAGATATGATTATGAATAAAACATCATTAGCTATAAAATGAATAGGCCGGAATCTTGTTTTGTCGGTAGATCGTGAACCACTGCCACGCACCGACAACGTAACAAATGAGCGTGCTGAGGCGACACAAAGTACGTCCTAGCCCTCCTAGGCTCACAAATACATACATTACAATTCCCCAGCATTAAATGCATGCATAATATATATGATCTATGACAGCCCATCCATTATGGCATCTTAAACCCTACCTTAATTGTGACCCAAACTAGCAAACTACTTGGCTAATAGCAGCCTCTACTAAAACTTAAATTTTTAACATTTTGATTACTGAGACAACAGTTTTACCTAGCTTAAAGGCTCAATATATGTACAATTTTGAAAGCTTTCCACTTTTCCCTCAAAAAGTGCCTTTGGGATTGTTAATCAGGACACCGAATGCGACTTGACCACAAGGTCTTTGGCATTTCTATACGAAATTAATTACAAACTTTATTAAAAAAATTCAAATTTGTCTTGCTTGGGACGAGCTGAGTATCCAAAATGATCCATTACAAATGAATTGTAGATATTGATGAGTCCATGTTGTTCTGACGATGTTGGGCTCCGATATGATGTGGGTTCTTACTTTGGGGCTTACAATGGTAAGGTTCATCAAATATAGAATTGTATATGGACTATCCAGGGACCAGGAAAGGATTCCTTGGACCCTGTCAAAGTCGAACAGGCCTATACTAGGAAGAATTTTCAATTTTGTTGGATTTCTTTACTCAGTTTTCTTCAAAAATTCAATCGGAGATTCCAAGGCAATCTTGGGAGGCAGACAGACACACAGACAGACCAAAGCCAAATCTTTCTCCTTAATTCTGAACTAAAATTAAAGTGTGAATGATGTTGGAAATTAAAGTTATTGTTTTGTCAGTCATTTCTGGTTAAACAAGGGAAAAACAGTTGTTACAACAACCAAAAAAAAAAACTGAATTGTGAAACATACAATGTATGTGTTTTGTTGTGTTGATATCACTGAGGAACATGCATGTGGGCGTGGTTTAGCTGTATTTCTTTGACTACAAAATCCCATACATGATCTGAGTTGATGGTTGCTTGTTAAGGTGAATGTTTGTTGTTGAAGTCACCTGTTTTTCACATGAAGCTTCCCAATGTCTGGGGTAACACATCACGATAGATAATACATAGTTTACAAGTACTCATTTCCTGCAGATTATGATTGAAAATGACTGGAATAGTGCCCACAATTCACAGCTCACACCCTCAATTATTCTAAATCTCATCAACTTTAATTTGTATTGCAAGCAAGAATAAGGGCATATTCATGTATATATATATATATATATATATGAATATGAATAAGAATATGAATATGCTTCCTTTTGTTTTCCAGTTGTCCTACGCCTAGGAAGTCAAGTCCATGTTTAGCAAGATCGAATGGCGCGGGAATCTTGTTGTTATCCTGAAGTCTTAATCAAAAAAATGAATCGAATCTTACATTTTACAATTGTCAACAAAGTAAAGTTATTAACTTTCTAAGTCGATCATATCGATCAATTGAATTATATTTTTATGTTGTTTTTCATGTCACCGTCATGTTTTAGATTGAAACTTGAAAAGGTCCATTAAAGATATTTTGAGATTTAAATTGCACAAGAAAAGAAAAAGGAGAAAAAATCTAAGATGATATTTTCAAACTTATAGGAGTGTAGGACCATGCATTGGCTTGAATGGATTGAAACACATTTCTGCTAGCAGACAATTTAACCAGCTAGAGAACACGTGTTCCGTTTATATTTTATTTATCCGTTATTGATTTTTTTTTTCTTTCTTCCAAACATATGTGAGTATGCTTTTTATCAAACTTTTGCTGATTTGATTGGGACAATAAATCCAAAGCCTCATTGTTTCTACCTAGGCATTAGCTTTTTTTTTTTTTTTATTGTAGTTATCCCATGTTAATGGCGGCTTAACTATTTAATACTTTTTAGAGTCCGGATGAATGAATGTTTGTTAATTTTTGTATATTAATTTATGTCGAAATATAATCAACATTATTACCAGAGAAATCCAACATCTACCAACCACAAAAGAATCTACTATTTCAATTCCTATATATATGCCAAATAACTCTATAAAAAAAACATTAATGAAAGGTTGATATCCACACTCTTAATCCACCGTCCATTTGGCATAACGCAACTAGGAGATAAAAACCTTAATAATTAATATTTGTTAATCCTATCTTTGGTTCATTGGTCTGTGACAGAAACGTTTCCTTCTCATTCAATATTTAAAGTAAATAAAAACAAAAGAAAAAGTAAAATGATTTGTTTGTTGTGTAAACGTGCAGAAATAGACAAAGCAAGGAGTAATGTGGTAAGAAGTAGTCTCCATCATATATATCAAGCAAGCATTTACAGTGTGCACATGACTTCTTATATCTGCGTTCGTGTACACCGTAGATGTTGCTATGCTGCAGTTTTATCAGACATGCATGCTAAATTGCTAACTATTAGAAGTGTCTTGTCCGTAATCATGCTATCCTTAAATCTCATCAATAATTGTCTCTCTTTTGTTTTATTAAAACAATATTTTGTTGTCTAATTACCTCCCTAGTCCTGGCTCCTGCCCCCCTCCCCCTACCCCCACATATATATAGGGGATAGTTACATGCGAAGAGTCTCTTAGGTAGGGTGAGTGCTGAGCTGTTGATATAATCTAGATCAACAGGTTCAAAGAATTTTTTTTAAAAATGCGCCTCTTGAGAATTGGACGAGTGCGCAAATGATCTCCTTTTACCATTGTTGAATTATTGATGCACCTTAAAGTTCAAACTTATGCACCTTAAGTTTTAAACTGACGCACATTTAAGTGTTAAACTAACACAAATTAAGTGTAAAACTGACGCACCTCAAGTTTTAAACATAAGCACCTTAAGTTATAAATGCACCTTAAAACGGCGCCATTTGATGGGTGTAGTTTTCGCGGTGGATGGAAAGTAATAGGTGGTAAAACGGGAAGAAGTTCCCGAGTATCGTTCTCAAAGGATGGCAAGGAGGGAGTTCAAGCGGTAAGGGGATTAAGCACAAGAGTGTTTAGTGTTTGAAAGCTAACCCAAACATAGGTAAGAAAGGTGCATGAAACATAAGGAAAATAAGGAACAAACAAAAGAAACAATTAAGTGGAAAGGAGGATTTGGATATTGCAACTCATATAGGTATCCTTGATTTCCTAAGATACTAGGCTAGCAACACTTAGATAATGAAAATGATGCAAGACAACTATGCCAACGCCACTCTCGTGGTCATCGGCCTATCATCTAGTCCATAGTCCCATTCTCATGGCAACTAGGCTAAGTGAGGCAAATTATCGAACACATGGTGTGCTATTTGCCTTCCAATCCCCCTTTTCTCAAAGGTGGGAAGGAACCGTGCTAGGCTAGGCTAAGGAGTATCCCTACTCTCGTAGGTGAGACTCCTTCTCCAAACACCTCTCATATAGGTTGATCACCCCTACACAAGAGTCAAAGTGGATCACCACTCACACAACCAAACTCATAATCAAGCAATTGCAAAACCTAATTAATCAATTCAAAGCTCAAGAATATCCATACAACATTGCTCAATCCAAATCCACAAAGATCTATCTAATCATACTTGGAATTGAAATAGCAAAAGCAAAAGTAATGACAAGAAATTAAAAGGAAGACTTAGCTTGAAATTAAACCTTGAACTTGAAATTGAATGTAGATCTCAATCTTGCAACAATGGAATTCTTCTCTAATTCTAATCTAAACTAAGAATTGCAATGTGGAGTGAATTGGGGGAGATCTCTCTAGGCTAATCCTAGAGAGAGAAATATTCTAAACTGATCTAAAATGAAAATGTGATGGCTCCCCTGAAAAATGGCTCAAATCCCCTTTTAAATCGCGCCAACCGCCAAAAATAGACGTAGTGGACGCCCGACTGGACGCGCGTCCGCTACGCGTCCAGCGGGATCCGGTGCGCGTTGCTTCAAATCTTCGGCGCGGGATCTCGGGATCGGACGCGGCGTCCGACGTGCGTCCGCTGCGCGTCCTAAGCAGACATTGCAACTTCAGAGGGCGATTTTTCGGACGCGAGGCGTCCGGTGGCGTCCAGCAGGCGTCCTAAGCAGACATCTCAAACTTCAGAGAGCTGATTTTCGGACGCGGAGCGTCCGGTGGCGTCCAGCAGGCGTCCGCAAGGGACTGCTTTGCACTTCGCGGATCTGGGACGTGGACGCCTGGACGGACGCGCGTCCCAGGCGCGTCCGGCCGGTCCTTTGCTTCCAATTTTCGGCTCGTGTATCATTCTCTGAAATCTAGCCATTTTCTGCCTTTTTGCCCATCCTTTTTACCTACAAAATGATTAACCAAGTGTGGAACGGGGTCCAATGGCAATATGAAGCATTCTAACGCAATAAAGGGACAAATCAAACACAAAAGCTACGAATTGTGCACTAGACGATCCGATAACAACCTTATAAAGATGGCATCTTTTGCACTGAGAAGCACCTTTGTGCTTGAAGACTTTGATTTGCAAAAGTATTGCTTGACTTAGAATGTTGGATATGTTTGAAATGAATACATTGTTTAATCTATTTTGGGAAAATGTGTGTTTTGAGAACTCCTTAATCCACCGCGAAAACTACACCCATCAATCTCCTTTTACCATTGTTGAATTATTGATGCACCTTAAAGTTCAAACTTATGCAACTTAAGTTTTAAACTGACGCACATTTAAGTGTTAAACTAACACAAATTAAGTGTAAAACTGACGCACCTCAAGTTTTAAACATAAGCACCTTAAGTTATAAATGTACGCACCTTAGGTTTTAAATATACTCATCGGTCAATTAAGTGCAATGATAGGGTTTTGTTAGAATATCTGTGCTAGCTAGATATTTTGAAGAAAGAGAATTGTAAAAATTGCACCCACTGTGAAAATGAAAGATAGGCAAAACGGGGCTCCATATTCTTTAGGGTTTGGGCTCCCATAGCAGATTTTGCACACAGGATAAGATATTCAGAAGGAAAACAATATTTAAATACATGTGGTGGAAATTAAACAATACTTAATATTGTATTTAATTCATTAAATATGAATAATAATTAATTAATTAATTAAATTGATGACGCTAAGTCGCTCAGTGATGATACATGCTGACGCCACTGTTTTACCTTCTATAAGGATCCACCATCCTTACGTATATATCATTTTCAGTTCACATGCATGTATGCCTTTCCCATCCAAGTAGATTAATCCAAACAAAGCTATATATATAATTACGGCACAAAAGATAATTTAAATGGTTCATCTTTTAACTAGTTTGATGAAATTATACAAATTAATTTAATATATGATTAATAATTAATGAATAAAATGAATTATTATAATATTTATTACGGAGTATTATAGTTTATATTAGTTAGAATAAGATTTGGTGTGAAATATCATATCAACTAATCATTATTCATAATTATCGTCTGAGATGACTCGTTAGTACTTATTGAGTTAGAAAATAAATAAGAGAATAAATGACACAAGTGTTATACCAAGTTTTACGAAAAAATTTATAACCATTATTCAAGTGTGCATACTCTGTGTGTGTGTGTTTGTGAAATCGACTTATTCGCTTAACACTTATAACCCTAAGGTCAAAAATTTATTATCGGACCAGTTCAGGGAGTCGAAACCCCCTATAAATGTCATAGTGATAGAATGCATAGATGAAGTATATATCAACTGCAAACGGTTACAAGTTGCAATCTCATCATAAGCACTATGTAGAGTGCACATAATTGATGTGATTTTGAACTGAATATTGATTATATCAAAGAGACATGCAAATCCAACCTAGGATATAAAAACTACTTTTAACCCCCACCCCATCCCTACCATGCATGCCCACATTATATAATCATATTATATATATTCCTTCATCTATTTTGTTGGATATTTATATAATAAATGGTTGGATATATGTATTTATATATATATATATCTACCGACAAAAGCATAAATAATATTTTGGTGTTGTAGATTGAGTTAGAAATATTACCTATAAAAGAATTTTATATTTTATTTATAAATAAATAAATAAAATTTTATTTATTTATTTATCAGCTTTATAAATAAATAATAAGGTTATCAGCTTTAATTTTTTTTCTTTTGGAAAGAAAATAAATAAATAAAACTGATTAAATGAAGATAATAGTGCAAGGTCCACGGGAGAGTTTCCCATCCAATGGAATTTGCCTACCCACTATTATTATTATTAATTAATTATTTTTTGGGGGGCACTGCTTGCCTACCCACTCTTAAAAGTCTTAGTCGTTTAATAATGAAACTTCCTAGTTCCTAGTCGTCTTCCACCAACTATAAAGTAATAATATGCAACAGTGGACACTATTATACATCGAGTTTTGTTACGCGTATAAGTAATAATATGCAATAGTGGACACGTATTATTATACATCGAGTTTTGTTACACGTATATTTATTTTACTGTTTATTATATTTATCACCATGTTGATTAATCTTCAATTTTAAAAGATAATCTACATACTTTTTGTTTTCCTCTTAGTTTCCGAGTTTTGGTCAATCAATGTAAATTATAAAATGAAAGCATATATCCCTAAAAGTACAAATAAGATTTTTTTTCTGTATCTATTATTTATGATAGAACAAATTTAACAATAACTACGAGGTTATACTTAAAGAACTCGTGAATTGTGACTAAATAACGAGTCATAGATGCATGGTTTCAATCCTCTTTGTGGGTAATAATTTATTCCATTATTGCATAATTATTAAACCCTTACATTTAGAAGGACATAATAATTTTAATTTCCGCATTATAGTATAGAGTATTAAAGGAGAAATAATACTCAAGAAATGATAAATGTGAGACAAATGAAAAAGAACAAAGATGGTGCGCACTTTATAAATTACACATTGGACCAACTTGAAATAGAATATTCCTGCCCTGTTGCCCTCCCCAGCTTATCCAAACATGAAGAAGATCCCATTAATGATTCCCTTTGTGGACTATAATAAATCCATTATTGGCACTTACATAATATTGACAGCACCTCACAATTATCTATTCTTTATATTCTTTTTCTTTTATAAAAGCATTCATGCGACGCCCTCAAGGATTTTGATGTGTACCAATATTAAAAAAAAAAATAACTAACTACTTATCTGACATTAAAAAAAATATATAACTAAATACTTTTCTATCATCGAAAAAAGTTTAGAACAAAATTCTAATGAGAACAACCCATCAAATATGGGCAGCCATGACTAGGCTACCCTAACCCTAATCCCCTAACCCTAATTTCAAAGCTCAAAATTAAAATTAGATTTATGAAACATTTGTTTGGCATTTTAAAATTTTTTGGATTACGGAGTATATTTTATTTACATCTACTTGGACCCATTCCATTGAGTCAACAATCGAACAAACACAAATCAACCAACAATATAAAATGCCAGACATTAACATTTTAATGGTTATAAATTATTTAGATAAATTTAAAAACAAATTGTTTAAATTATCATTAGAAGTAGGCTTTGACAAAAAAAAAAAAAAAAAAGTATTATAGGGCAAAACATAAAAGCATAAACGCAAATTACTATGAATAGAGGGGTTGTCTATAAATTTTGCAAAATCCATTGAGGCCACGTTTTGCCACTTTGGGGCCAAAGCGAGAGATTAGGATAGGAAAATATTTTTTCTTGAAGCGTCCGTCACGTGAGAGGGACCGGCGATCCAGAAAATACGACACGTGATAGGCGGCTCGGAAAGTGTGTGGACAGTTCACGAGTTAGGTCCTCAATCCAAATCACGTGATACGTAGTCAATTTATCGCGATATATTAAAGAATATATATATAGAATTCAGTTTTTGGCGGTAGGATGTCTCCGTGAGGTTGTCTGATTGCTTTAGGTGCGTAATTTTCTTCTTAAGATGCGTAATTTTTCTTCTTAAGATATGTGATTTGTATGTTTAAGGTGCGTGAGTGTTGAAACTTAAGGTGAGTGAACCTATAAAGCTTAAGATGTGTGGTTTTCTTTCTTAAGGTGCATTGTTTTCCTTTTTAAGGTGCATGAGTTGTTGAAACTTAAAGTGCACCATTTTAAAACCTTAGGTGCGTGATTTGTGTTCTTAAGGTGCGTGACTTGTGTACTTAAGGTGTGTGGTTTGTATACTTAATGTACGTTTGTCTAAAGCTTTAGGTGCGCGTGATTTGTGTTTTTAAGATGCTTTATTTGTGTGTTTAAGGTGCATATTTGTATACATAAGGTATACCATTGTAATGCTTAAGGTGGGTAATCGCACAATTGCACGGGAACCCTTCACTGCACCTGAACACACACACACACATATATATATATTGAGAGAGAGAGAGAGAGAGAGAGAGAGAGAATAAACGAGAATATATTAAATCAACACATGGTTTAAAGAATGGAGGTGAAACTCACTCCACTCCTACAGCTTTAGCCAATGCATGGACGGCTTGATTTGCGTTCCTATTGATAACTTGGACTACACAGCCCGAGATAGAACTAACGTACAATAGTAAATGACTGGACCAACATAAGACCGAATTAAACTAGACGGTTGAAGACTAGACCAGAAAATTAAATAGTCCAATTAAACTCTAACATTTGAGTAGCCTTGATTTTTCAGCCACGATAGAACCTCTCATACCACCATAGCGCCAGCAAGGAGTGGGTTTTGTGGATAATAGAGGGGACCATTTGCTACTGCTTTAAAGGAATCGTCTCCAGTAAGTAATAAAAAACCAAAAAATATTGTTCCCTGGGACCATGAAAGCCGGCATCGACATTGCAAATCAATTCTGCAATGTCTTAATATAAGAATCATAATCTATCAACTCGATATTTTTTTAAAAGTTATTATATTATATTATATTATTGATTATTGAGGTGGCTTAGTTTGACTTGTTTTCCTAGTGGGATTGTAAGTCCAACCGACACCAGTATGCTTTGATTTCAGGCCCCTCATCAAGCTGTCCTACTAACATGTGTTTTTTTTTTTAAAAACTAAGTAACAAGTTTGCACAATTTCAAGAAGATGGGGAGGGGGTTAGATGGGAGAGAATTACATACATACGTGATACGTACACATATTACATATAATTTACCCCATTTATTTGTATTTCGAAATGAGAAGATTTTGAATACAGTACGATAAATTGGAAATGAAAGTCGAGAAAATGAAATCGTGCATCTTCTTGCGATATTCTAAAGCATTCCGTGGCTTTCCTGCGTGGCATCAAGTCATCAACAGATGAAAAACACCCAACAACCTTCAACCACCCCCCCGTCCACTCGAGCCAGGTTTCGCAAAGCACTACCAATTCACCAAACCAGACCACATCATAAATGTTTGTTTATTAGCATCACAAACAAAATTCCAGCTGCATATTCACTTCCCAGTGAACCCACCCACCCGCCTTCAATTCCTCCCCCCCAGCACTGAAGAAAGTGATTTTTATGAAAAAAAAATTCAAGGCACAAGTTGAAAACTTGGGTGTCTGTGCAGAGCACAGAATCAGGAGAGAGGAAGAGGGAAAGATTCCCTGTGTATTTATCAAAGTTGGGAGCTTTTTGAATATTTATTTCAATAAGATTCAGGAGGCAGAGAGAAAGATTCCCTGTTTTGATACCCTAGTTGGGAGCTTTTGGAATATTATTCAAAAAAGATTCAATCTTTTTGTGGGTGCTAGACTTGGAAACGAAGAAGAGCAAAGCAACCCCTCATTTCTCTGCCTGGCAGAAGAGAAAGAGGGAAAGGAGGAAGACTTATGGGGATTCTACACGACGACGTTGTGCTTCTAAGGCAATCAGAGAAGGAAGGAGAGCCAAGTGTGATCACTGTGAACTGCCCAGACAAGACTGGCTTGGGCTCTGATCTTTGTCGCATCATTCTCTTCTTTGGCCTCACTGTAGTCAGAATTGGTAAGCTAAATCTTCCCTAAATTTGGGAGAGGGTTTTCCATTAAGTTTTCACTTTGATTTGTCATTTTTGTGCAAGGAAAACTTTCTTTTCTTTAAAATTTCACTGGTTAAAGTGGAGCTGAAGCATATTCAAATTGTACAGTAATTGATAATGAGCTGGTAATTCACAGCTCTAATTTGGGATGAAAGACTCAACTTTTTCTACCCTCTTTTTGGAGGGTGTTTAAGTGGGAAGAACTAAACCAGTGCAATTTTCCACCCTCAAGTGGAAGGAAAAGGAAAATCACTTTCTGGTGATGATTAGAGAATTTCATTGACACTGTACTGTGCTTAATTTGAGTTTCTTGCAATTTACTTGGTGATTGCTTGCAGTTTAGTTAATTAGTATTGTTTTACTTGTGTTTCCATTGTTGAAGATGTATCCACGGATGGGAAATGGTGCTACCTAGTGTTTTGGGTGATTGGCAAACCAAACACAAGATGGAGTTTGCTGAAGAAGAGACTGATTGGAGTGTGCCCTTCATGTTCTTCAGCCTCTGGGATTTCGTATTACCGGGCTGAGTTGCAGTCTCCAAGACCTCCCGACGTGTTCCTCTTGAAATTCTGTTGTTATGACCGACGAGGCCTTTTACATGGTAATTTTGAAGCTATGAAATCAATTGCTACATTTCTATATTTGCTGTTGTCTATGTTATTTCTTGTGGGGTTAACTTTTGCATCTTAGATTGTTCTTACTTTGCTAGTTTACCATTATGGGTTGTGTTCTTGTGTCATCTGTCAAAAGTCTAGAATTTGTAATATGTTCTATGCTTGGTATTTTTAGTCAGTTTTTTGACCGATCTGTGCCTTCGCTTCTATCTTCTTGATAGCTAGTAAAGTTTCTGGTCCGAGAAGGATATCTGGGTTGTATCCATGGGTGAATTTTCAAACGTTTTTTGGCAGATGTGACAGCAGTCCTTTACGAACTCGAGCTTATCATAGAGAAAGTGAAGATATCCACTACTCCAGACGGGAAAGTCATGGACCTGTTCTTCATAACAGACACAAGGTTCTGCATTCTAGACCCTACTTATCCTGAAGTTTTGTGTTGTTTCATGTTTTCTTCAATTCGTTTATTCTCTAAACTTATGTGTTAATTGTCTGATCAGGGAACTAATGCATACGAAGAAGAGACAGGAGGATACATACGATAATTTAAAATCCGTTCTTGGGGACGCTATGATTAGCTGTGAAATAGAAATGGTTGGCCCTGAAGTCACTGTGTGTTCTCAAGGCCCGTCATTCCTTCCCCCTGAAATAACGGAGGACATGTTTGACAGTGAGGTGGTTGACGAACATCGAGGTGGATCTCCCGCTTGTAAGAAAGCATCTATTGCAGTGGATAACTTGCTGAGTCCTAGTCACACACTAATCCAGATTGTTTGCCAAGATCACAAAGGTTTTCTCTATGATATAATGAGAACACTGAAGGATTATAACATCCAGGTAGATAATATTTTTATTTCTTGAAACATTGAAAAGTTCTGGTAAAATCTCGTTTCAATGGTGTCTAGCTCCCCAAATACCCCCCTTACTCTCCCTCCCTCATGGACATAAAATGGCTAACTAGCTAGTGATTGTCTTAATTTGTTTCTTGATATGTTTATTTTTGGACACCATGAAATATATGCACTTGTAAAGATAATAATTTCTAATGCCAATATGCTGTTGTGGTTTCAGATATCTTATGGCCGCTTCACAATGAAAAGTAAAATGGACTGTGAACTCGACTTATTCATCATGCAAGCAGATGGCAAGAAAATCGTTGATCCCAACAAATTAAACGCCCTGTGCTCTCGTATCCAGATGGAACTACGTCGTCCTCTAAGAGTAGCACTGGTGAACCGAGGCCCAGATACAGAACTACTTGTTGCAAACCCCGTGGAGTTGTCTGGCAAGGGTCGTCCCCTCGTCTTTCATGACATTACCCTGGCTCTCAAAATGCTCAGCGTTGGCGTCTTTTCGGTATTTCCTCACACCTAAACAAACCATTATTCATGTATATATTTGGTCAACTATAAGAGAGGTCCCAAGAAAACAAAATATAGGAATGAAGTAGAACCTTAGAATAGCGTTGTCCTCGCACTCACAGTTGTGATCTTAATCATTTCCAGGCTGAAATTGGTAGATACATGGTGGGGGACCGGGAATGGGAAATATACAGAGTTCTACTCGACGAAGGGAATGGCTTGCCTGTACCAAAAACGAAGATTCAAGAAGCTGTTTGGAAGATGCTGATGGGCTGGGAGTGATGAATGGCGAGGCGACAGAGTGATGCACCTACCAATCCCGAGGGTCACCTACAACTTGTGTACAGTGTATACTTCTTCCACTTAGTATTCCTTATGACGACATGTACATATATCTCTATATATGTATGTATATCTATATATATAGTTGGCACATTTGAGGGAGTGAAAAGCTACACCTACCCTACCAATTATGTTTCAGTTTGTAAGGCTAACCATGTAGCATTAAATGAGTGTTGACTGTGAGGATATATATATAAGAGTATGTAGTAAAATCCTTTAAAAGCTGTATGTAATGTACAGGCCAGGGTGATAAAATGCCATGAAGGGTTGATCTCATGCATACAACTTTCCAGTTTTCAGTCAAGAATCTCTTTGTATGAATGTGGAGATCGAGCATATTGTGGATTGAACTGAAGAAATGACCAGAAAATGTGTCTGATAGGTTGCGCTTTTGTCAATTGTCATTAGTGCAGATATGATCACTGATCGGAATTGGAATATTCATTGCGTTTAAACTTGGTGCTCCTTCACTTCGATATGAATGTTCATATGGGCTTTTTTTGCATAATATACAGCAGCCAAAATCTTATAGTCCTGCCATCAAAGAACTGAAAATCCATAAAATTGTCTTCTTTTTATTTTTAATGGAAAATAATTCAAGAATAACTATTCTACCCCTCTAAAATTATACGGAGTATCATGATTTTGTGTTACCAGGGAGAAACATGTAGCTATTATATGAACATGTATATTGGATAAATTTTACTCGTGTAATAATTTGTGAACTATATAGGAGAGGCATGTGCAATTGGTTTGAGAAAGTATTGATAAAAATTGAACACAAAATGTTATAGTACGAGAATTATGTTCAACTTATTATTATATAAGCTATGATTCATATAGTTTTGTTTGCGAAATTTAATAAGGATTGAATGTTATATGTATTGAACTTCTCAAGATAAGATTAAAGACAAGGTGGCAATGGAAGGATAACATTTTGACTAAATTTCATGAGTTACCTATTTGTTTTGGATTTGTTTATAGAGAGGGTTAGATAGATACATTGGCTGATATTTTAATTATATTTCTTGTAATTATTTACTAAGATTGAATTGAATATTTAATATGATAGAATTGAAATTTTACTCTTACAATAATAATATAGATAAGGATTATTGGATTAAACAAAAACATATATATATTTACCATAATATTTAATTTAATTAATATGGATTTGCATGTTGGCGCCGTACGACTGCGTTTTCGTTAACAATACATCCTTCCATTTCAGCTATGACGGAGTACGACTTTCGTCGCCTTCTCTCTCCTTCCACTCTCATTTCGTGTTGATCGCCGGAAACCTCCTCCCCGTCTGGCCGCCGCCGATAGCTTATCCGGCGGTCGTTCATCACAGCCACGATCCACCATTTCTTTTTCTCCACGATTGTCTTCCCGTCTCTCCACCTAATCGCCCAAATTCTCATGTGAACGAATCACAGATTGCAGATTCAAGGCCTCCTCACTGCTAATAGCTCAGGGTTTTTGTTTTTCACAAGTTTTTATTTTAGTTTGAATTGCATCATGCAGGCACAGATGTTTAGAGTAGTGTTTATAGGGAGAATTTAGGGCTAGGGTTTTAGTGATTGGAGTGAAATGTTGAACAAAATTATAAAGAGGGGGCACCGGAAGGTGCCCAAATCCAACGGCGGAGAGTTTGGATACGGGCCACAGGGGACTGGTTCAGTTTCTACATCCAATGTAGTGGTGAACCATGCTTCTAGGGGCAGCTTGCCCCCGGATTCAACGCAGTCGCATCTGCCTACGGCGGCGGCGGCGGCGCTCTTTTCTGCTGCAGTGCCGGCCCCTGGAACTATAGAGAACCTGCCTATGTTTCGCGATGTGCCGGTGTCGGAGCGCCAGAACTTGTTTTTGAGGAAGCTTCAGATTTGTTGCTTTCAGTTTGACTTCACTGATACAATGAAGTTGGCTAGGGAGAAGGAGATCAAGAGGCAGTCCCTTGTAGAGCTTGTAGATTTTATTCAGTCAGGGTCTGGAAAAATTACTGAGAGCAATCAGGAGGAAATGATAAAGATGATATCTATCAATATATTCCGGTGCTTACCTCCCAACTCACACGAGAACACAGGGTCAGAAAATGCTGACCCTGAAGAAGAGGAGCCCTTTCTCGAGCCCTCTTGGCCACATTTGCAGCTAGTATATGAACTGCTTTTGCGGTACATTGTGTCATCTGACACTGATACAAAGGTAGCAAAGCGGTTTATTGATCATTCATTTGTGTTAAAGTTATTGGATTTGTTCGACTCTGAGGACCCGAGGGAAAGAGAGTATTTGAAAACAATTCTTCATCGAATATATGGGAAGTTCATGGTGCATCGGCCCTTTGTAAGGAAGGCAATCAATAATGTTTTTTATGGCTTTATATATGAGACGGAGAGGCATAGTGGCATAGGTGAGCTTTTGGAGATTCTAGGGAGTATTATAAATGGGTTTGCATTGCCAATGAAAGAGGAACATAAGCTGTTTCTTGCCCGTGCACTCATACCACTCCACAAGCCAAAAACAATTGCAATGTATCATCAGCAGCTATCATACTGTATTGTTCAGTTTGTGGAGAAGGATTACAAGTTGGCTGATGTAGTTATAAGAGGTCTGCTGAAATATTGGCCTGTTACTAATTGCCAAAAAGAGGTTCTCTTCCTTGGAGAACTTGAAGAAGTTTTGGAAGCCACACAGGCATCAGAATTTCAGCGTTGCATGGTTCCTCTTTATAGACAGATAGCTCGTTGTCTAAACAGCCCACACTTTCAGGTTATTGGAAGTTTTAAATTTTAATAACTTTTAACTATACTTTTCAAGCTGCATCCTTTTATGGAGGATTCTTTCATTTCTTTTGCTACTTGTGCATGATATTGGTAATAGATAAAGTAACAAATGCCATGCTCTAAAGCTGCAATATGCTTTAATTTGGTGTCAAGTTACTTTATTAGCTGTTTGTTCAGAGGGGGTAGTTAGTTGTTCCTGATTGATGCAATGCTCCTGTTCATAGTGTCTTTAATGGAGACTATAGGGCATGCTGAAAGATTGAAATTTTCTACAGTTTCATGTTTTTGATATGCAAAAATGTAGCACACTCATCCAACTAGTCATCTTAGTATGTAGCTTTATGAACAATTTTGTTTTTCTTGATAATAGTTGTTGAACATAGAAAATAGAAGTTTAGGACCCAAAATTTATCCATGTCCTGTGGATGGCTGTTCTATGTTTATCATGTAGTTGAACCCATTTTGGGGGCTATGTCAAGATATTATTTGGGGTTCTTTTTCCTCGCTGTGGATCTTGTGCATCCTTGTATGTTTGATCCTTTGTCCTTTATTCAATGCCTTCCATGTTTGATTTTCCCCATTGCCTATGGAATTTGGTGTGAGTATTGCTGGAAGGGGTCATCCTTCACCACCATTGGCAAAGGGAAGGCTCATTAAAGGTGCTATTGTTTTTCACCAAGGTTTATATAGCCTCAAATACTGGCATCATTGCCACTTTCATTCTGTTCTGTGAACTTGGTCATCTGCTAATCTTCAAATCTTCATTTTCTGCAGCTTGGAATCATCTCCAAACTCTCAAACTTTCACATTTCTGAACCTGCCTTCCCCATTACTATCTTCCTGTAATCCCTTTCTGCCTCCTTTAGACTTTAGTCACATTAAAGAGCTGAACTTACAATCACCTTATGCGGCTATGTGTTTTTGAACATCTCCATCGTTGTACTATCACCAAACATGTGATTTTTAGGTAACTGAACCTGTTCTTGGAAAATAGAGAAGTATGCCATTCTCTTAAATATGACAGCCATTTATTTCTTTCCGTAATGTAGGACTTATCCTATATAACTTATGAAGAAACCATCAATGTTGTAAAGTACCAAAATTGTGTTAAAAAAGGCATTAGTCAGTATGACACATAATCCTGTGACCTAAGTAAATTTTATAATTCTTCCATCTAGAATGGAAGAATGCTTTTCTATTAGTAACCTTGTATTATTATTGTTATTGTTATTAAGCAACTTTTTATTTGTTCACCTCTATGTTATGCCTAGAGGAAAGAAAGGTGAAGACCAGCTTCCTTCATATTTTAGGGCTATACATTTTATCCTCTGATATTGGGTATGGGTAGAATCTTAGTTAGGGTCAAAATTCCATTTCTTCATTATGCATGCTTAATTTCATTACGTATTCTAGACTTGTATCATTCCATTCCCTAGCCATATATTTTTTTCTTCTTCATTCCCACAGATGTGATCCTGATAGGGTGGAAAAGGACTGTGAAACCAGACAACTTACCGAGTTGAACCACTGCCATCAATCTCATGAATCCTCAACACCCTCATATCATATCACTACACTTAGACTAATGTAAAGCATCGAGCCACTGTCATTCACGTGAGACATTATCCTTGATACCCATTTCCTTGACTGTTATTAACCACCTCATTCTCTCCTCTAGTCACTTATCTCTTATCTGCCACGCTTATCACAGCAATGAAGCACTATTACAGGCAGCTTCAGTCTGCACATCTCATGATCGCACTAGCCATAAGTATTAATTTCCACATATAATCACCATAAAGTCTAAAGTCAAGTATCTAATGCATTCAAAATCACTTTAACAGCTATGGAAAGGTTTGTTTAATCTTGGAAGATTCTGTAATGGCTATGCAGTCAGCTAACCTTTATATGGTGTTCATGTGTCAAATTTTATTTCAGGTTGCAGAACGAGCCCTATTTTTATGGAATAATGAGCACATTGTAAGTTTGATTGCCCAGAACAGGAATGCCATTTTACCCATTATTTTCGAGGCTCTGGAAAAGAATATACAGTTCCATTGGAATCAAGCTGTACACGGGCTCACTGTGAATGTTCGCAAAATGTTCTTGGAGATGGATGCAAATTTGTTTGAGGAGTGCCAAAGACAGTATGCAGAGAAAATGGCTCGGGCCACAGAAGTGGAAAAGCAGCGAGAATTAAGATGGCAGAGATTAGCAGCTGCAGCAGGAGAAGGCAGCTGAGGGATTTGTCACGGGAACACTGTAACTCATATATGTACTTATAACCATAACTTGTTGCAGCTTAAGAATGGCTTGTGTATTTGTCCCCTATATTTTTAATTTACTTCTAGTGAGAAATTGTTTCTGATATTGAACCCTTAGCCACAGATCCAGTTGTGAATGGGTTTTGGGTAAAATCAATTCTCCTGTGATTTTTTTTCTAAAAACTTCAGGATTGTTTTTGTCATTCCATTCTAGTTTTGTATAAGAACTACACTCTTCAGTCTTCACTCTTGTGGGGAAATATTTGTATTATATATGGCTTTTGCATTTCCTTCCCTTCTTTCTTTTAACTAGCCCCTCCCCCTCTTTTTTTTTTGGCTGAAAAATATATATATAATTATATATAAATTATTCGAGAAGTTAATAGATGTGCAGTTTGAAAAGAATGGATATTAATTAGAATAATATCAGTTTAGTTAGATTTTCAGTGAGAGTTATCTACTTACCTATTAACTTTATTGGTTTGAACCAGTTAATTATGGACAACTTATGCTGATCACAGAGGTTTATTGGTGCACACTCATCTAATTTTTTTTAAAGTGATTTTTATGTACAATCTTTATCATTTATTATTAAGGGTTTAAGTCTAATATAATTCTTATATCCTAAAAAAAATAAAGAGAGAAAAAAAAAAAAGGAAAGAAAACTTGTACGTAAGAGATAACATAAATGATAAACCCCAAGTCCCAACCGAGGCCTCATGTCTTCCCTTCTTGGTAACCCTTTGAGAGCGTTCATCCATCACCACTTAAAATTTTTTAAAATCTGCCATATATATATCTATCTATCAGAAGACTAACTGAGCTAGTCCGAATCTCTCTGTTTAGGAGTTCGTTTGTTTGATCAATGTCTAAAAAAGGTGGTCGTGGAGCTTCTTTACAGGAAGATGTGCCGTGGAGGGCTGCGGCTGTTCCCGGTACCAGACCCATCCCCAAAATTAATTACTCCCCACTCCTTCAAATCCCTCAAAGCCCCTATTCTGATTATGCCCTCTCCGTCATGAAGGTGATTATTCAATCTTTAATTTCATTTTTTGCAGATATGGTTGGTGGGTTTTGAGTGTGTTGTGAAAAGATTTGATTTTTATGGTATTTGCAGCACCCTGATCCTATTGGAGCTGGTTTGGGAATGGGGGCGATACTGGAGGCAGCTGGACCGGAATGCATCGTCCCCGGGCAGACTACACCATTGAAATTACTTGGTCTTAAGGTGCTCTTTTTCTCTTTAATCTATTTGCAGTATTAGGTGCATTTCAATTATTGCCTATAGTATTGCCATGTTTCAGAAATAGGCAAAAGGGTTCTCCTTGTCTAATTAGCTTTGCTTACATACTTTGTTGCTTCTGTTATCTGTTTTCTTTTCTTAATTATTCTGCTAACTTCTAGATTCTGGTTTCTTTAACTCTGTTTCTTGTTGGTCCTTCGTGTGTGTGTGCGTGTGTGTGTGTGTGTTATCTTAAGACGCTCTCAATTCCAACCACTTTTTTTGTGTGTTCACAGGTATGGCCTATTGAGGTGGATTTGAAATTTTTGGAACCTGTTGGGCGAGAACTTAAGGCAATTGGGAAGGTAAAATTAATTCCTTTTGCCTGCTAAAGTAGTAGATGTTAGATAGTGATTAGTGATCCTCTTTCTCTGTTATATAATCTTGTAGAAGATAAGTCGTGTGTTGTCGTCAAATTGATTAATTTTGGCCATATATGCAATATGCGCACCTTTGTTGCATAAACGCCATATGAGCATTTGTAGCATATTGTTGATGGGGATGTAAACGCTCTGTCGAATTGAGCACAATGCACTTATTGAGGAAGATTAGATGGAAAGAAACTTAGAGATGAGATTGGAGGATGTTTTGTTTCTAGGGGAATTGACAATTGAGTACATAAATCGGTTTTCTAAATTTATACTGTTTGGGATTTTTATTCTCACCCCATCCCAATTTTATGCACCATTTGCAATAATGCCATTTTGTTCGGCCCAACTTATATTGAAGCTTATGTGCTTGAAAATCATATAAAGGCTTGCTCTTAGGGACAGATAAGAAGAAAAAAGGTACCATTCTCTTATCACTTTCCTTTTCTCCGTGTTTTGTGTGCAGTTCATGGATTCAGCAGTCGATCTCATGAACAAATCCTTCATTGATCGCTAGAGCTGTTACGTTCCCCCAAGTAGCCGGTAAGCATTATTGGAGACGCAAGCAATATCATCTAAAGAGAATTAGTTAATCTGTCCTCTGGTTTCTCTCTTTTTGTACCCCATTGTACTCCTGGCAAACTGAGAAGTATGTTGAACATCTAAAGGAAGCCATGGATTTCTTTGAAAAGGTTAATAATATTTACTAGCCATTTACAGTGAATCTTTTACTGCCTGGTTCATGTTCTGGTGTTTTTATTTCATTAATCGCTTTCTTTGTCCAACTTGGGTGTGGTAAATTATCCAAAAGAAACGAGAAACGAAAATTATGATTTAGGCATTGTTAGAAACAGGGAAGATTGATGAAGAAAGGACACCTTTCTTGCCTTTCCCACAAGATTACATGCTGCCAATTGCCATTACTATACCACCATGAAGGTTAACAAGGTTATCAGGGAAAACAGTACAATGGGGTAACAGCAAAGTCTATAGCCCCCGCCGGAATCATCGCCGTCATAATCATCCCGATCGCCGGAAATTGCTACCAAGTCCGTTCCTCCACCGTCGCTGCCGCCACTGCTAGCGTTCCCAGCAGCAGTCCACTTGCCAGTATTGCCTCCCCTGTCATCATAGTCAACATTGATGCCTCAAAACTCAAAAAGTCTTAACTGGCAAGCATGGCATGTGTGTGTTGCCACTCATTAACTAGAAAAACATGTTTTCTTTAACGTTGGACTAAGGTCATGTGCTGTCCTCCGACAAGTAAAGGGCCAATGGAAGAAAGGGAAAAAGAAAAAAGTGAAAAAGTGAAAGAAAGTTTGAAAATGAGGGACCTGCCAACAAGGACACCGGCGTTCATGGTGAGTTGGTCGATGAAATTTGCAGATTTGGGCTCCACACTATAGGCTTTCTCGTATTGGATTTCTACACTATCACCTGATGCTACAAAGAAGGCCCCGTTTCCCATTATGTCCCCATCACTCCTCCAATTCCAATTCCTCCATTCATCCTCTTCTGTGTCCACTCTTTTCGTCACCTACAAACCCCCCATTAGAATCAAAATCAATTCTCGTTAAGTGAATCAAACACATTAATTCTCGTTAACTGAATCACACGGCCGCCTAAGGAGCAATTTGCCCCGATTTAGGACGCTTTCGCCCAAGTTAACTCAACACAAAAAATAGGCCTAGTCGACGGCCGCCAAGGGAGCAATTTGCCTCGATTTAGGACGCTTTCGCCCTAGTTAACTCAGCCTAGTAGGCCGTCAACTCAGCCAGTTGACGGCCGTCTAGGGAGCAATTCGCCTCGGTTTAGGGCGCTTTTGCCTGAGTTAACTCGGCCTAGTAGGCCACCAACTCAGCCCATCGACTGAGTTAGCGGCACCCTAGGGAGCAATTCGTCTAGGTATAGGGGAGCTTAGGTGACGGATTTTTGCAACAGTGCTGAATCGATATACCTCCTTGGCATTACGGTCGAATGGTGCCATGTAACGATTTCCTTGACTATTAATGGTGGGATTACCGCTACCTCCAATGGCATACATTTCCCACCTCGTAAAATCATTGTTAACAACATGAATGAATCCTCGTCTGCACCTCGGCATTCTCTGAACCAAGTTTTGTCCAAAGTGATTAAAAGCAATAGTAACTTGCATCCCAGAATCCGGCAAATAATCATCGCTGTGACCCAACAACATCACCTCATTATGGTGCGAAAAATGGTTATTCGATATAGTAATCCCCGTGGACCCCATCACAACGTCAATCAGCCCATCCTTACATTCCGACAACGAGCAATGATCGATCCAAATATCCCTCGACCCGAAAACGGAAATCCCGTCACCGTCGGCTTTGGATCGGAACCCGAAATGGGTCGGACTCGACCGTACATTGGTGTCGCCGGAGTCGTAGCAGTTGTGCACGTGGATGTTATGGATGATGACGTTGGAGATGTACTGTAACGTTATGCAGCCGCCGCCGGTGACGTGGACGTTGGCGCCGCGGCCGTCTAGGGTTTTGTAGGAGTTGAAGATGAGTTCCTGGGAGAGGCGGATGGTCATGCTGGCGGCGAAGACGATCCAGAGAGGCTCGGATTGGATGACGGCGAAGCGGAGAGTTCCCGGAGGAGGGTTGACTGGGTCGGGGTCGGAGGAGTCGGTGACGACGTAGTAACGGCCGCCTTTGCCGCCTTGGGCGTATTGTCCGAATCCGATGCCGCATTCCGCTAGGTGCTGGCGGTTTAGCTGCCAGTTGGAGTCGCACCGCCAGCAATCGTCGATTGGGTTTCCGGTGGAGCATGACTGGCCGGAAGATAACAATTTTCTTCTCGAGAGATGTCTCCAAAGTGATGCATTTACTTTGCTGCATGCATGGAAAATTATATTATCACTTCCAAATAAACATCTTTTTTTTTTGAAATATTCCAAATAAACATCTATTTAATTGATTGATGAGGGAAACATACAGACATACAATCACTGACTGCATACATTAAGTAAATTCAGTCTTAACTGACTCAAACCAAGAATGTTACTGATTAGCTTAGTTACCCAAACAATACTAACTTGGATGGGTTTGGCTGGCACGATAAATATCTGTTTGTACTATAGAGCGTTACACTTATAATATATATATATAGTACTAGGCCGGATACACTTTCTCTAAATTAAAGAAAGAAATTAAAGTGTATATATATATATATATATATATATATATATATGAAACACTACAATATATATATACAATGTAAGATAAGAATAAGGATGCAGTGCGTACCTTTGAAACTCTTGAACAACAGCTTCAGGGTTGGGATGCTGAGAAGGGAGAGTAGTGAGGTTGAAAAGTGGTGGCGTTGAAGAAGAAGAAGAAGAAGAGGAAGAAAACAAAGTGACAAGTAGCAGAGAAATGAAAATAATAATGAAACTTCTTCTGTACATCATTTTCATGGAGTTTCCGGCTGCCGCCGTGGTGGTGCCGGTGCTAGCTGGCTAGCTTCACCTGTGCTAAATTAGACTGTGTAATAGCTGGTGCAGTGTGTTATCGTAGAAAGTGAAGTGTGTTAGTGTATACTAGTGAGTGAGAGTGAGAGTGAGAGTGAGAGTGAGAGACATAGTGGGAAAGTGGTTTTTGAAAGAGGGTTTCATTGGCATTATTGCCATCATTTATAGTCATAGTAAGAGAATCTTCGAGCCCAAAAGTCCAAACAAACAGAGAAAAGCAACACTACGTACTTATATTGAAATCGATAATGGAGATCAGATCAGTGAAATTAAAGCTAAGCAATCAAAGATCAAAGCTAGGGATGGATTAAACACCTACCCTTTCTGGGGATCCTAATAATTAATAAAAGTGGACAAACTCCACACATTTCGCCATCTTTTCTCTATTCAATTCATTTCTCCCCAGGCCACGCCGCATCATTAATATATAAAGTGAAATATAGAGTACGTTGTTATTAACATTTAATTAACTTTCGCTAAATTCTCTTGTGTCTTTTTCTTTGTTTGTTCAAATTAGTATATATTCCACTTTTAAAAATAGACAGACAGACAGACAAGTCTGCTTAGGTTGAAATATTGCGCCGTGATGAATGTAGTTTTCGTGGTGGATGGAAAGAAATAGATGTTAAAACGGGAAGAAGATCCCGAGTATCGTTCTCAAAGGATGGCAAGGAGGGAATTCAAGCGGTAAGGGGATGAAGCGCAAGAGTGTCTAGTGTTTGAAAGCTAACCCAAACATAGTAAGAAAATGCACATGAAACATCATGAAAATAAGGAACAAACAATGGAAACAATCAATTGGAAAGGAGGATTTGGATCTTGCAACTCATATAGGTATCCTTGATTTCCTAAGATATTAGGCTAACAACACTTAGATAATGAAGATGAGACAAGGTCACCAACACCACCGCCACTCTCATGGTCAATGGACTCACTCCTTAGACCGTAATGTCATCCTTGTGATCAATAGGCTAGGAGAGGCATTTTGTCAAACACGTTATGTGCCTCTTATCTTCCACTTCTCCCTTTTCTCAAAGGTGAGAGGGAAATGTGCTAGGCTAGGCTAAGGAGTAACTCTACTCTCGTAGATGAGCCTTCTCCAAACATCTCTCATATAGGTTGATCACCCCTACACAAGAGTCAAAGTGGATCACCATTTACACAATCAAACTCATAATCAAAGCAATTGCAAAACCTAATTGATCAATTCAAAGCTCAAGAATATCCATACAAAATTGCTCAATCCAAATCCACAAAGATCTATCTAATCATACTTGGAATTGAAATAGCAAAAGCAAAAGTAATGACAAGAAATTAAAAGGAAGACTTAGCTAGGAATTGAACTTTGAATTTTTGAACTTGAACTTGAAATTGAACTTTAATCTTGAACTTGAATGTAGATCACAATCTTGCACCAATGGAATTCTTCTCTAATTCTAATCTAAACCTAAGAATTGCAATGTGAAGTGAATTGGGAATGTGGAGTGAATTGGGGGAGATCTCTCTAGGCTAATCCTAGAGAGAGAAATATTCTAAACTGATCTAAAATTGAAATGTGAAGGATCCCTGCAAATTGGCTCAATTCCCCTTTTAAATCTCGCCCAACTGCTGAATTTTCCGCGATGGACGCACGGCTGGACGCGCGTCCACTGCGCGTCCAGCGTGCCTTTTGCTGCACAGACTCCAAACTTCAGAGGGCTGAAAGTTGGACGCGGGCGTCCACCCCACGTCCGCTGCACGTCAACAGCAGACCTCTGTTCTGCTGTCAAACTTCTGCAAGCAATATTTTGGACGCAGGGGCGGACGCATGGGTGGACGCGCGTCCACTGGGCGTCCACTGCAGTCCTGGCCTAATTTTGCTCCAACTTTGGTTCGTTCTTCACTTATCTGAAATGTTGTCATTTCTTGCCCTTTTTGCACATCTTTTACCTACAAAACAATTAGCCAAGCGTGGAACGGGGTCTAATAGCAATGTCAATCATTCTAACGCAATAAAGGGACAAATCAATCACAAAAGCAACGAATTGTGCACTAGACGATCCGATAATGACCTTATAAAGATGACATCTTTTACACTTATCACGCCGTATAGTATACGTAAGAATTGAAGGATATATACATGGGAATTGAAGGCCACCTTCATATGCACTATGCATGCATGCATTTCTACTTCTACGGACTTCACTGCATATGACATACACCAACAACATTCGTGTTAACTATAATAACTCTAAAATCTTTGTTATTAAAATCGATTTAAATCGTTAATAAGAGTAATACTTTAAATAGTTAATAATAAGAGTATTGAAAATATTCAGACATTAATTCAATATAGGGAGTATGTAGTAGGCTAATTTAATTCAAATTAAAGAAATGTAGGGTGCCTTGTTTTTCAACGTTGTCCTCGATCGTTGAGTACAAAGTTTTGTAATTACATGAATATGGATATATAGGATATGATGTATGACTTCTGGGTCCAAATGCCATCCAGTGTGCACAAGATGATGTACAGTCCATTCAAATGGAATGAAGCTCATTTCTTTTGACTCTGAACTTTACACTGCCTGTAGCTAGTAGGTGATCACCATTTTTGTATTATATTCTTGCTGGCTCTTGCTGTGTGTGTGTGTGTGTTTTTTAATCATAAATAACAACTTAATGATTATTATTACCATGTGATATTGCAAGTATTATTTTTTTCTTCTTTCCGGCGTTTTAAAAATTAAACTTCACCAACTTTTACTATTTCATACATCCAACCAAAACGACACAAGTTGTGTATATTAAGCTTTACCAAATTTAAAATTTGGTAGTGTACTGAACATATTACTCCAGTACTCCTAGAGTCCTAGGCTATATATAACCTAGCTAGCTAGTAAATAGTAATGGACTTTATATATATATATAAGGAAATTTGGATACTTCTGGGCCACGATTCCCATACACCCAGCAATTGGGTTGGTGATTTAAACCACACCACTAATTATGAATACGTGCCCATATAATCAAAATATCGGTCTATAAAACTAAAAATTTAATTTTGAATTATATATATTTTAAATGAAATAAAATTGAATATAGAATTATCTATATAACAAATTAAACAGTTACTGCCATGGAAATTAAAGAGATTTACAAGAGTGAATTACATATCTAGAAACCATGCCACCTTTTGGTGCGACTAGTTAGAAATACTTAGCTTATTCATATATTACACACCTTCACTATATTGTAGTAGGATATATATCACATCATTTTAACAAAGCTAAAATATGTTTAATAATACCTTATACACTGTATATATAACATATCAATTCAACAAGCTTGTCACACGTACGTGAAGTGCGTGCATGCATGCATGCATGGCTGTGGATAAATCTATCTAGCCGTTGTTCTCTTCGGTGGTGGTCTTGAAGGCCGCCGGCGAGGTTGGGGTTTGACCATTCTCCGGCCAAGAATCCCTGGGAATATTGTGGTGATTATTTATCTCAGGCTCCTGCTCTCCATACCCGCTATGCCCCAAGGTGCCGCCGCCCTCCGCGATGCCCAACCGCCTCTCCGCCGCCGCCATCCCCCGGCTAGTGGCACCACCCAAATCCACCGTCACCCAAAGCAAGAGCAATGTAAAAAACAAGATTTTCGTGGCCATTTTCAGTCCAAACGAGGCACTATAAGTCTATAATATTAATGCTAGCTTAGCTTCAAGGGACGTTTTACTGCAGCCAGTAGCTTTGCTAGTATTTATAGGAATAATTGGAGGGCGTGTTTGGATAGGAGATAAAGATGATATATGAAAGTGGGACGACGTCGAGGGATAATCTTAGAAATTATTAAAATTAAAATCTGATCCAATGTGGTCTTTCCACCAAAGTCAGCTCCTAAATTATCTCTGTTAATTAAGTACCATAATGCTCCATTACTATACTTTTTCAAAATAATTTTTATATAAAAATGAAAAAAGATGAAATCCTGTTCACAAATGGCAAGCAGCCACCTAGCTTGCTATTGGCATAAAATGCCACTTGCATAAACCATCAATGAAGTTGTTGAAAGTTCCATTCCGATCCGTTCCATCTCCAGAAGATTCAACAAGTACTATTCTTGTTTTAATATAATTGGAATGAAAAGCACATATATGCAATGTATGATCAAATGGTAGAATTATTGTTGCCCATTATTTCATTAAAATATTGCATTTTTAAGTGGCACCACCTACTTAATTATACATGATGGTTTTAACGGATCGGGTCCACCATAAACCGGATATGGGAGGCCGGGTCGAAGAGATTAGGACCCAGGCGGTTACAGAAGCAACTGCAAGAATCGAACCCGCGACAGGGGGTTGAAAATAAAGAGCGATACCACTAGACCATAGTATTTGCCGTGTTTCTGATGTGTCTGATGAATACCGGAACCCCCCTATTTATACTGGCTCCCCTCCTCTCAGATTCGCCCACGCGTACGCTTCAAGATCTCACTCCAGCTCCTTGCGCCACGTGGTCCACGCACGCACGCCACCCCGCTTGACCCCCCTATAACACCGCAGGCACGGAGGGGGGTGGCGCCAAACCACAGCCTGGCCGGCGCGAGGCGGCGCCAGGTCCCGGCCCGGCCGCGCACCGGGTGCGCTGGGCGCGCCGTGATCGGGCGCTGCCAGCGCCCCCGCCGGCGGCCACGC